>NW_006430462.1:1216815-1289698 GCF_000325575.1 Pteropus alecto
ATATCTCTACCTTAACTTTGTCACTAGAGATGTCACTAATTACTCAGAACTCAGTAGCATTTTTGGCTATTTTATTTTAGTCCTTGGAAACTTTTTTCAAGAAAAAGACCATGTCATAAACATATTTGTTCACTGACATTGAATTATTAACATTGTGGTATTCAAATGAAATCTCAGTACTTGCAGCAAAACGTTCAGTTAAGATTTTGGTAAATATTTTCATTCTGTGGTCCGTACCGTATTATTCTGACATGTCTGACTGTAATGTCATAGAACTGGTGTAACTACACCAGCTCAGAAACACACAAAGGAATGTGGTTCCCTTGCACAAAGCTACTGCTGAAAAACACAGTTCTGCCTTTGCCCCAAAACATTTTGGAAATTTCCATTTGGGGACACGCTCAAGAGAAACCAGCTGCGCAGCCCATTTCTAACCAAGGGCACACAGCCTGGCCTGTTACCACCCAATGCTCCAGGGCTTCTGGTGATCACTAAACTCCCAACTCCTTTCCATGTTATCAAGATTTGCTCCCACTGCAGGTATTTCAAAGAATAGGCTCCTGGTGTTGAATCCAGTTCCAGAATCCCAACAAGGTGGTTCCAGCCTCCCTGACTGTTCCCAGCATTAAGTATCCAGCCCACCCGGGAGACCCACGCCAACAACCACCTGAGAGTGGGTGTTCCAGTCTGCTGGGTAACAAGCCCATCTCCTCACTGTGCAGTCACACCTCGTACCTCCTCCTGGACACAGGGCTGCACAAACACTAGACTAGAGATAATTAGGTTCTACAAAAAATGCCACCATGAATTTGTGTGGTACAAGGTAAGGCTAAGATGCGACAGCAGCTGGAGATGTCAGGTGCCTCAGGAAACTAACTGGCCTCGTACCCCTTCGGTAGAAGGAGCCAGAGTGCTGTCCTGCCCCAACGCTGCCAGTGTCACAAGTCTTTATTACACACTCTAGGTCTGTGGACCTGAAGAACTGCCCCCTCACACCCCAATCCGCAAATGGTGTACCAAACACTCAAACACCATTACATTCCTGAAAAAGAGAATATTCCCAGGAAAATAAAATAGAAGGGCTTTTCTCATTTAAAAATGACAGAGCTTCCTTTGCTGGTGTTCGATTTGATAGTCGTCTCCAGGGCTGATGACCTTCCCACTGCAGCCCAGTTCAAAGTAAGTTCACCCCGTGCTTCAGCAGCTTCTGCTTGGCTTTGCCTGGGAGGCTGAAGGCACTGTCCTGGGGACTTGGGAAGCCAGAGCTCCGCGTGGCCGATGTCAGCTGCTGGAAATAGGTTTCCTGGACAGGGTTGCAACAGGCGTACACAGCTGTGGAGGCATTTCTGTGGGAGGAAGAGAGAAGACAACAGTCCGACGCTGCCTGTGCAAATCTCAGACCACAAAGAGACGTCGAGAGGCACTTGAGATTGGCCCTGCATGTCAGATGCTGTGCATGCAGCTGTCACAGCTCCAGGTTCTACTTATTCAACTGAATTTCAGGTTCAGTGCCAATAACCATGTTCCCTTCCCTTTCAACTCACTGGATGCTGGGACTGTTCATTTGGCCACAGCCATAGGGCCTGAAGTTATAACTGAATAAATGAACCGATACACATTTTATTGATATAATAGCAGCCTGGCTGACTCCTCACACAGCCTTATGCAGTAGTGGTGTTATCCCAATTGATGGATGAGGACTCTGAGGCCCAGAGGCGGGTGATGCTGTCAGGCCTCTGACGAGCACTGACAGTGTCCAAGGAAGGGGTCTAGTCCTCTACACATACCAGGGCGTTTAGATCAGTGTAGGGAGTGAGGGGACAGAAGAGGGAGGGATGAGGGTCTGGTTCAAAGAAGGACCCACTTGGGAAGAACCAACTCTGGGGCCAGGTAACCAGATGGCTTCTCGATCCTGCCTGTCTCTAACTATTTCCTCATTAGACCTCAGTGTCCCCAAATCTAGTATAAGAAGGTAGAGTCAAGAACCACTAAGACCCCCCTCACCCAGGTCTCTCCTTCCAGGCAAGGTGGGAGGGGAATTCCATCCTTTTCCACCTTCTCCTTCTGGGGCCTCGAGGAGCAGCAAGGGCCCACCAGTATTAAGTGTTTTATGCCACTCACTATCCAGCAGGACAAGTCATGGACAAGTCATTATAGCCATGGAGAGGGGGTACTGCGGCCTGGTGGCTACAAGCTAATCCCAGCCCTGTTCTGTGCCTGTGGCTAAATTACTTGGCCTTTCTGATCCCCAGCTTTCTCACCTGTAAAGTGGATCTGACAATAGTATAACCCCTCATTGAGATATTTTAAGATATTAAATGAATAGGAATATGTAAAAATACATATAAATTGCATAGCACACAGTGAGTAGTTAAGAAATCATAGCCATTGTTTCTACTACTATTAAAATAAGCTAGACATCCCAGTGCTAAAACACTCTCAGCTCCAAGGAAGGTGAAATACTGCAGGGCCATTTTACTTATTTCCATCAATCACAAAATACACACCCCAACCCCAACACAACCAGTTCTCAAACCGGTGATTATAGATGCAAACCACATCTAGGTTGCTGGCCTGGGGCAGCTCTGACTTAAAGCCAGAGAAGACACTTTTATTGCGGAAAGATATTGAAATATTGGCTAGAGATGACGCTGGGCAGCTGAAACGCCTGGCCCTCCAGTGTGGCAGGCAGCAGGCATCAGAACCTTGTCACCATGCTAGCCCGGGTTCTAGAGTGCATCGATGTGAGTCCAGAGCCCACGCTCCTCCCTCTTGACCACACTGCCCTCCTGAAACCAGAAACATGTGGAAAGAACATGCATTTATAGAGTCAGAGAGATTGGACTCTGCCGCTTAATAATGACCCTGGGGCAAGTCGCTTATCTTATTTGTGCTTCAATTTCCTCATCTGCAAAATGAAGATAAAAAATGCACTTGCCCAAATCATTTCAAGGACTAAACGGGATAATATACACATAGCAGGCACTCCCCTCTGACCCACTAACTTGCCTTATTTTCTGCTACTGGTTTCACAGAGAGGCATGTAGAGAGAAAAAGTAGAATTCATTTGGTTAAATAATGAATGTAAATTATAATAATAATTAGCAGATCTACATCTACTGACATGGAGACAGTCAAGATATGCAATTGAATTAAAAAAAAGTGTATAAAACAATACATCAATATGATTCTTTTTTCTAGAAGACTATTAAAATAATTAAAATAAAAATACTAATAATCTGTTTCATATACAAGAAATGAAAACCCAAAAAAATAAAACCTGGAGTAATATACTCCAAACTATTAACTGTGGGTATCTTTCAGGTGTCGATGGGTCAGGGGAGGAAATGTTTTACTTTATAGATCTGGGAGAAATCTGAATGTTTTTATAATGAGCACTCATGACTTGTCGCTTCAGCATCGTTTATGACAAGGAAACAAAAACCATCCTTCTCCAGTAATGGATGAAAGCTCTGAGTGTGAGGACCTTTGGTTTCCTCGCTGTTGAACCCCACTGTCTAAAGCAGGTCTGAGCCCCAGAATGGGACCCAGAAAATACACGGCACAGGAAAGAATGAGAGTAGATAATGGCAGCCACAGGAGTGAATAATGTCTTCTTTAACTGCAACGTTCCTCACTGACTTATGAATAGGTCTCTTCCCCAGATCCCTGAGAAGCTGGTTCCTGGTACAGGGACTGTGAGGGTGACTCAGAGGAAGGCTTACCTGACGGTCATCTCATACAGTGAGGGCAGCTGGGCAAAGTCAGAATGCATCAGGCTGACAGCCTGGAGGAAGCGGCGATCCTGGTGTGTGGCCACCTGTGGCAGGTTTGCTTCCAGAATAGGACAGAAGTTATGAGTATCAGACTCCTTACCTCACCCCCGCCCCCCAACTCAGCTCTGTCAACTATGACAGAACATGGCTCACAGCCATGAGTGCGGGTGCTGAAGGGGAGACAAAGGCCTGCTCGGGGTGCTGGGCCCTGACAGCTGCCACCACACAGCAGAGTACACACCGTCCCCAGAAATGAGCATCACCGGATTTGCGCATGAGTATCAAAATTTTAAGGCAGACCTTATCACAGATATTTGAACATGTGTGTACTTCTCTCATAACGTTGGAGAAACAGCCAAAAAAATCACAAATGAGCAAGGAAGTGTTTGCCAAGCAAATTTTAGATGCAGTGGGAGCTGGGCTCCAAGTTAGAAAGCAACATCCTAACTAACTGCATGTCAGACAACTCTGGGGAGAACACCAACACTCACGGTGCAGCAGACCCCAGTTCTAACCTCCACTCAGGTGCCCCGGGCCCATCCTTCTGTGCGCAGTGCCGGTTCCTTACCTGTCAGCACGTTCTGAATGCGGTCGTAATGCGTGAAGTTGTACGTTCTGCCGGAGGCGGCAGCCTCGTCTTTGGGCAGCGTCTCTTTCAGGTGGACCTCCAGCCCGTTCAGGGATGCCAGGCTACTGTGGTACTGCAGAGGGGCCGAGAGAGGGGCACAGCTGCAAATTAAACTCAGCAGGCCACAGACTTAGCAAATAATCATCCTAAGCTTATGTGCGTGGCTACTTGACTTAGCAAAAAGGACTAGGACCCTGTTTTTACCTGTTAATAGATAAGTACTAACTTCTGCCCTTATGTTCTAATGCATTTTTAAATTGTAGAAAACTCAGAAAATAGTGGTGAGCAGAAAAATGAACTTAAGAAGGAAAAAAGTAGAGAAATGGCCCACGATCTCACTATCCAGAAATAGCCACTGTTAGCCCCTTGGTACCTCTCCTTCGAGCCATGACTTTCCCGCCCAGGCCACACGTTTTTACGGCACAGCTGGCCAGGTCTCCCATCTTCCCCACCATGCTTCTCAACTGGGCCTGGGCCGAGAAGTTCTCCACTGTGCAGCTAGGATGATACCAGCCATGCACCATGCTCGGAAGGTCTGAGACATGTCAGTCAAATGGTTTTCTGTGCTCTGTGGTTCTGAGGAGGAACCCAGTTGAGAAGACTGTCCAGGAGGTGAGGCCTAAGCAGTGTGTTTTAAAAATCCTCCCAGGGAAGAGTCATATGCAGGTACAGCTAGGAACACTGGACTATACCATTTAATATGATGCTTTCTTATAAAATAAAAATAGGATCAAACCATAAAGACTGATACTAGTTTCGTAACCTAATGATAGAGCATGCATTGCTTTCTTCATCCTTGAACTATTCTCTTACAAGGTCATACTCTAATGGCTCTGCGGTATTCTTTAGCTCCACTCTGGGCTTGACCGAGTACACAGATCACATCCTGATGGACTCAGGCTGCAACGGGGACTCCTGCAGCTCCCCTGGGGCTGCTTCAGCCATAAGAAGGCCACTGTTTCCAGGCAGCAGATGGCTCCCAGACGAAGGACATCCTGTCTCTGCCTAGTCCTAGCCAGATGACCAGGGGCAAGTTACTGAATTTTTTGCACCTCTCTCTCTTTTATTTTTTCATCTGCAAAATGGGGATACTACAGGGCTGCTAAATGGATTAAGTGAAATAGCATACATAAAAATCCTTTCTAAACTCTGAAGTGCTACCCCAAGGGAAGGCATTTTTATAAAGTCAAGAAAAAAGAAGTGATATCTCTTTAATAAGCACATATGACTTTGTGGACTGATAACTTTTTCAATAGCTTTGTAAATAAAATAAGTGCACACAAAACGTACAAAGATGCAAACAGAATGTTTCTGAGGTGAATGTCATGAAGCTTAAGTGTGATTTTTGGTAGTGTACTAGGCTTACGTTACTTTTTCTATCTGAATGTCTTAGAAATGGCATTCAAAAGCAATAGGTCTGACATACAAGGTTTTATTTTATGGACTCATCCTTGTATCCCAATGCCTAGCAGAGTGTCAGGCTCCTAGTAGGTGCTCAAGGAATATCTACTAAACGAACAGATAAACGAGCCGATCCCATGGCAAGCACATTCAACTTCTGAGCTATCTGGTTTAAACTGAGGGGCATGGTCAAATCAAAGACATGCGCAGGATCCCCTGTTCAGGTCGCTGGTACAGCCTCACCAACACAGAGGGTAACAAATGTGCGCGTGCGCGTGCCTCCACAGCGTTCACCATAAAGTCAACCCACAGCTTCACCAGAAGCTTCTGGACCTGGGGAACCTGGTAACAGACGTCCTCCCTATCCTCGGCCGGTGCTCAGAGGAAGGGAAGATGGGAACAGAGAACGAGACATGCCAAAACTCGAGTTTTCTCTGTTGGCACTGAACTCTGCTTCTCGGATCTTCTGCCTAACTTGTACTCAAGATAAAAATCACTTAGACATAAATACAGTCACAAAATATTACAGCAGATAATGTGGACAATATTTTACTGGTAACCAGGTGCTTTCATACATACCAGGGGTCAGTAAACTATGGCCTGTGGGCTAAATCCAGTCCATTGCCTGTTTCTGTATAGCCTGAGAGCTAAGAATGGTTTTGGTATTTTTATATGGTTAGGAAAAAAACTTAAAAGAATAATTTTGTGACATGTGAAAATTATATAAAGTTCCAATTTCCGTGTTCATTAATAATGTATTATTGGAACATAGCCACGCCACTTATTTACGTGTTATCTATGGTTCTGTACTACAACAGCAGAGACAAGTAGTTGCACAAAGTAGAAAATACCTATGTGTTCCTTTACATTAAAAGTTTGCCAACCCCTGGATATGTCACTATGTATTCAATCCTCACCACAGCCTTACGAGACATGGAGCTGGAGCTAATTCCTGGATCCTCCCTCCGGCTTCTAGTCCACAGCAAAGCGAGTGGCTCAAATGTCAAAGTGTGCCATAAGGTGCAGAAGAAACGATGCAGTAACATACATTCACTCGGAAGCACCATTTCATGAGGGAGGGGTTCATTGTCATATTTTATGATAGCACTCGAACTAAACTCAAGCTCATCTACTGTAAAGAGATAGCTCAATGTCCTAGCATACCATAAATAACTGATGTGATCACTGTATTTGAAGGTCAGTGAGACTACCTTGGGTTTTGAGCAGGAAACTGTCAGTGGTTCTATGCTGCCCCCTGGTGTGAGCCTATTCTGTTCCCTCTGAGCCTATTCTAATTCCAATCTCTCCTGGCTGCTCCCTGCTCATCCCCTCTATGACTCCACAACCTAGGCAAACATAAAGACGTAGTAGTTGATCCATGAAAGATAAGATGGTAAAATGACACCAGGGTGCCTTGGCAGTGTGTAACATCAACAAGAAGCCCTTTTAAGCGGGGTATGCTCACTGTCACATCTGAGCTGTAGTTTACCATTCTGCAGGGGCCTTGCTTTCCTAGAGAGCAGCAGAGGCTGGGAAGGAAATCAGGTCTGGGACAAAAAGGCAACAAACGGTCTCTCTCAATTATAAAACAGAAGGCTGATCAAAATTAGCCCCTACTCTCTTTAGAAAAGATGAGTTCTTCCATTAAGCTGCATTCTCTTTCCTGAGACCTACACAAGACCAAACCCTACCCTACATGAAAACCCATAGTGGCCGTTGCCCTCAGCATGGATAGGCTGTGACAGACCATGTGACAGACCATGTGACAGGTCCATATCAAGAGCCACAGAAGGCAGGGCATCTCCCCTTTTCTACACCTTCCTCCCTACCATTCCGAGATCAGATCAGTGGGGATGGAGAGGCTGGAGCAGGAGGATGAGAAACAAGCAAGAATTCTGGACCTAATACACCAAACCCTACCCTACATGAAAACCCATACTCAGCGTGGCCCTGCGGTGACAGACCATGTGACAGACCATGTGACAGGTCCATATCAAGAGCCACAGAAGGCAGGGCATCTCCCCTTTTCTACACCTTCCTCCCTACCATTCCGAGATCAGATCAGTGGGGATGGAGAGGCTGGAGCAGGAGGATGAGAAACAAGCAAGAATTCTGGACCTAATACTTGCTTTAAGTCTTTATCTCAACTAGGCCCAGTTTTCTTGCTGGTAAAACAGGAGTTACAACGCCTACCCCCAGAATTGTTCTAAGGGCTGGCTAAAAAAAGATATAAAGTAGATAGCACATAGTGAATGTACAGAATATATTTTAATTCGCTTTCTTCTCCACTGCAGCCTGAATTATTTTTTCTTTTTCTTTTTGGGAGGAAGGTAAAAGAAAGATATCGTATTTACTTTTTTGCATCCAAAGAGTGGGCCTTCAAAATATCATGTCTACAACTCAGCACTAAGCAGAAGAGACCATGAAAACCAAGGCCTAGGGAGGTAGAAGAGATATGTAAAACTGCAATCCTGGGTCCCTGTGTTGTTATAAGAAAGAAGTGGAGAAGTCACTCAGAGCTCTGGTGAAGGAGGGTAGGGAAACAAACAGGCCACCACTTGGGGACACGTGACACTGGCTTGTGGAAAAGAGAGAAATAAGCAAGGCAGATCTGGAGAGAAGCAATCTCTGGCCTGGGCTCTGAGCAAAGGATACTGCCATCCCTCTTCCTCTATGCTCCAAAGACTAGCTCATTTATGGAGGGTCATAAGCCTTGCATGCTAATGACACAGGCTTAGAATAACTTAGATTTAAGAACAAAAACAAGGCAAGCCCCAGGAAACCATTCGCCCTGCAGCAATTTCAACCTGCTGTTCTTACTGCTACCACTTTTCTGCCAACTACAGCAAGGCTGTTACTATAGCAACCCCATCTCTAGGGTAGGCCCCAGAGAAGGTACCACTGGAAGTGGGGAAGAAGCTGGAATGGGTTAAGAGGAGCCTTCTGGAGCTAGTTAGGATTTCAGATGTCCCAGGCCCTCTAGGAAGGAGCTCCAGATCACCCCGGTACAGTGGAGGGGCTGTGGACGGAAGCAGGATGGTGGCGAGGGGGAAGGCGCTTCCCGGAGAACTCCCAGCCCTGGCTGTGACACTTACAGAGTACAGACTGTAGCCAGCACAGATCCTAGAGCTGTCCAGGCTCAGAAGAGAGGCCATTAGTGGTGGTGACAGCATAATAATCCCGTGCATCTGGTCACTGCCTGCGTGATCACACTGTGTCTGAAAGGGCAGCACTTGTCACCAGGCCCACACTGCTGAAGAGGAACCAGAGGCTCAGAGGAAAAGGCCTGTGCGCACAGTCACATGGCCAAAACCAAGACTCCAACTCATCTTCCCCTTCCCGAGGCCTATGCTCCAAGAAACTGGAAGAAGCACAAAAGCCCAAGACAAGCTCTTCACTGGACTCGCCTCACCTTCACAAAGCCAGGGAGGTAGGTACTAACACCATCCCCACCATATAAACAAGGCCTTTTGCACATGGTCACATGGCAAGGCCCTTGTCCCCTAGGAGAGCACCTTGCCTGCCTGTCCATGTTCCCAAGAGGGAAGAGTGGGCTCCATAGGGACTGGCACAGGTCTGAGCAAACTCACCACCTCCTCGATGGCTGCACTGTCTCCCAGCAGCGGGTCCTCAGCCAGCAGGGACAGCAGCAGCCCTTTGACACTGTGAGTGTAGAGGTTCATGCGCACGAGTCCTCCATAGGATGCTGAGGTCAACGTGGAGTCAGTGCTGTCTGTACAGGGGCCGTCGCCCGGAGAGTCTGCGGAGCCTGAGTGGCATTCTGGGCCAGGGGCTGAGCGGTTCTCATGAACCCCATCCACACACTGGTCCACGCCTTGTTCCCTCACAAGAAGCTTAGTTCCTCTCTGCCTCGAACCTAGGCGAGGCGGTGACAATGGCCCACTTGTCCTACTGGGGAGGAAGTCTTCCCTGGGAATGAGGGCTTGGCTGCTGTCCCCAGGAAGGTCTCCTTGCTGCTCTAGGGCTCCATTCTGGGTGAGCATGTCAGGAGTGGAAGGAGGGAGGCTGCCACTGATGGCTGTGCCCACAGGCGGGGCCTCAGACAACTTGGGCTCCAGGTTGCCAGAGTCGCTGACAGATTCCTTGCAACGAAGACCGTCGCCATCTGGGACACGTGCACTCGGGAAGGCAAAATAACCTGGGGACGTTCCCATTTCCTGAGCTTCCGGAATGTGAATTTCAGACAAGTCCAGTTCCTCTTTCCCCCTGGGCAAACCAAGTTCCTTCACCTGGGAGCAGCTGAGACCAGAATCCTCGTCACTGGCAGTGCTGTGTAGTTTTGCAGGCTGGATGCTCTCTAGATCACAATTAGAAAAGGGTCCATTCTCTCCAGTGCCATCTGGCCAACCTCCGTCAGGGGGCCTGGACTCCGGGGTGGTCGCCCATGTCCAGGCCATGGATTCCTCATGCCTGCTGGTGTCTTCTTCCAGTGCACCCTTTGGAGGGTGTCGGGCCGAGGGCTTCTGGAGTCTGGCTGGAGATGCAGGAGAGCTGGCAAACAAGTGAGAACATGTGAGGAGCGACACACTGAGTGATTGCAAGGCCAGTGCCCCGCCTCAAGGGAGACTAAAGCACTGCTTCCTTAAAAAGCAGGGCTATTAGACAAGTGGGTACATGACACCACAGAGCCCAAGAGGCCATCATGGTCAAACCACAGGAATGAAAATAAGGCCATGCCTGGCTCTCAAGGCTTCACACAGTGATGGCAGGATCACCTGCTGAAAACAGCAGGGCCCACTGGGTAAGAGTCACCCACATTTGGAGGTCTACTGTAAGCCAGACCCTATAATGGGTGCTACGCATACACTAGTTTCAACTTTCACAATGAATCCATGAAGTAGATGTTACTGGGTACAATTTACAGATGAAAAAGTTGAGGCTCAGGTAGGGAATGTACTTGCCCAAGGTCACACAGCTGATAAGCAACGGATGTGGGATTTGAAACCCACCCTCATATCACTATACTGGCTGCCTTTTATCTCTGTGCTGAAATTCCAGAAGCTCCTTCCAGGTCAGAGCACGGAAAAGACAGAGTTAAGGAAGGATGAGATGTTTGTTTGGATAAACTCATGTGAGGGCACCCCTAAAGCATGGTTTAAGATGAAACCCCCGTGTCCCCTTACCTAGTCATCTGCTCCCCTGGGAACTCATGGAGACTGATGGCTTCCTCTTCCGTCACAAAAACAGGCATGATGTGGACATTTGGGGGGAGAGCTACTCCTAGAATCACAAAGCAACAAGGAGAGGGCCCATCCCTGGGCCAGAGAAGACAGAGGGCAGTAACGGTTCTTGGGGTGATGCATAAAACCTACACGCCAGCTCAGAGAGCAGAGCTGTGATGCACTCCTCAGTCCAGAACAAAAACATAAAACTGCCACAATTCCTGTGATCAGCAAGGAAGAACTCATGTGGGCACCTTTACTGTGGAGAAGGCTGACGATTGGTGGGGAAAAATTTAGTGGCACTTTAAAAAAAGACAAAAGCTGGAAAAAAGTACTTCCCACTGACAAAAGGGATGTGCCCCAACTTATGCTTCAAAAGAACACAAAATAGCCCTCTGGGGGATGCCCCTACATCCTGCAAAAGGTGTTTCTGGCAGTTGCCATCTATCGTGCCTCCTCCTAATGAGGACCCTCTGGAACTTGTTTGAGCAGTCTCATTAGAGTGAGTTAAGGAGGCTCTGAAAATGGGGATTTAAAAGGTGTGCCTAGACAATGCAGTATATATTATAGAACTGTACACTTGAAACTTACATAATGTTATTAACCAATGTCACCCCAATAAATTTAATTTAAAAAAAGTGTACCTAAAGTCACGAGCTTTACAATTATGAATTTAATGGGTAACTTTGTAGTTGAAGCTCTACTTTCCTAATCTTATGAGCAGATGAAATAACCACGTGGGGTGACTCCGCCTCCACAGGATTTGTATAGGGACAGGCAGCATAAAAGACTGCATTCTCAAGATGCAACAATGTACCTCACTACTTACCACGTTCCTGCAGGGCATCCCCTCCTGTAGGTATTCTCTGAAAATAAACACATACAGGAGTTGGCACTGGACACCACATTCTCCTCCTGACTTGACCATCAGGACTGCGCTATGCCATCTGCTGCTCATAAAACTTAGCCAGGCCCAGAACGCTTGTCCCCAGCACATGCCCAGAGCAAAGCAAGTGGAAGAGAGGTTCCCCCAAACTGCCTGCTCACCACCAAGGCTGGAGGAAGGTGCGAAGCTGGGCCCATACAGGCTATAGGGCAGCAGCTCCACCCAACGCACATCAGGCTTTCCATTCTGATGTCTCAGTTTCTCTCCTCTGGGAATAAAAGTGAGGATTCATGTTCTCATTTATACTTTCAGAGAACCTGTCTCCTAGAATAGCCCTAACGCAGAACTCGCACGAATTCCGTTATAACAGTGTGAAGGTCCTGCGACCCTCATGATAATGGATTTGATCTAAACAAAATACTATGCCAGATCTCTCGTTTATTTTGGTTCACAATCAAGGTGAGAAACCTGACAATTTTCTCAAAAGAGCTTTCCAGCCTTCTCAACCCAAAGATTCCAAAAGGGCCCACCACAATAAAACAAAAACAAAAACTGCTCTTCTAGCCAAAATGACTTTCCTATGAAGTGACTTTCACTCCTATGAAGTGATATGGCCTGTTTTCTTTATGTAAGCTTAGACAAAATGTTTTTTTAAAAAAAAACACATATAATTCCCTTATCCACAAGTTAATACTATTATTATTGGGCATATTTTCCTTTAAGTCTATGCATTTTTAAAAATACTTTAAGACCATATTATATAAAATCCTATTTTTCTGCTTAAAGAATAACATACACATCCTGTCACTAAAATATCTTTGGCCATTTTAAACGGCTGACTAAAATTTTATGAAGTTTAAAGTGGTGGAGGTAAATCAATCATGTCTCTACTTTAGACTAGCAACAGGTAAAACTTTTTCTGTAGAGGGTGAGACAGGAAATTTTCGGCTTTGTGGGCCATACGCTCCCTGTCGCAACTACTCAACTTGCAGTCGTAACTCAAAAGCTGTCCAATAAAACTCGGTAGGCAACTGGCCCACAGGCCATACTCTGCCAACTCCCACCTCAGACACTGAAGTTATATCTGACTTTTCACTTTCATAAATCCTGTTGCGATAAAGTTTTGAGTATAAACTTTTTTCAGCTGGTAGATGATTTTCTGAGGATCAAATCCTAGAAGCTGAATTATTAGGAAAAAAGGAAATGGCATCCTTAACCCACTCATCAAATAGTTTACCAGAAAGGCTGTTCCAATGACACCTCTGCCAACAGTGGGGAAGGAGCTAGACGAGAGCCCTGCCATCGTTATTTGTTGTTGTTGTTGTTTTCAAATTTTTATAAGATGTTATTTGAGATAAACTGAGGACATGTGCTGGGGAGCAAGATCTTAAATGTTCTCTGCATCATCATTTTAAATGTCTGATTTTACAAGTGCAAAGAGCTAGCCTTACGATACATTTAAACCTATAGCTTCGGACGCTAAGAGTAAATAAGTAAAACAAAAGAAAAAAGGACAGAGAGGAGGTATGCCAGATGCTAGCAGTGACTATCTCTGCAATTTTGGAAAATTTTATTCCAATGAATGTGTATCTTTTTTTCATTAAAAAAATTAAATAACTGTAAGATGGAAGAAGTTTTAAGAGTTTCTGATTTCTTAAGTTATCCTTTAGAGTCTAACTCTAAAATCTAACATCTCTCTGACATAAAGCCCTTGAGAGAAGTTGAATTCAGTTCCACTTGGATTGAAGAAAAACTACTGTCCAAATCTATCATGAGGAAAGAAACACTTTCTTTCAGCCTTGATGATGACTTCACCCTTGAGGAAAATCACACTGACTGACCCAGGAGCCTAACAAGATTAAGAGAAACAACCACCCCCAAAGCCAGCCCCATCTATCTAGCATGGGCTCAGCCGCGCCAGCTGCCACCTGGGTGCAGAAGCATCCCAGCCAGGTGGGTGGACTTTACAATACCTGGTCCCGAGGTGCAGCTCGATGAAGCAGGACCTTGGCTGTAAGGGAGGGTGGAAGCTGGGTGCTAACAATCCTAGAAGGTCAGACACAGGAACAAGGACACCGTGAGAAGAAATACACTGCAGGACTCTGAACTGAAAAGATTCCTGACTCTCCATATTGGCCAGGATCATGTGGACACAGCTGGTAAAGTCCCAACTGGTACAGCCCTTATGGAGGGCACTCTAACAATTTCCATCAAAATTTTAAATGTCCAAACCCTTTGACCTGGCTAGCACCAAGAAGTATGCATGAGAAAATGTTCATCACAGGGAAAAATGGTAAAATCGTTAAAAAAATGGGTAAACAATTTAAATTTCCACCAAAAAGAGAGTAGTTAAATCAATCATGGCAAGGTATACATACCACCATGAAATGTGCAGCTACTATGAGGTGAACCAATATGGACTGAGAAAGAAATCTCAGTTCTACACATTAAGTTAAGAAACCATGTGATCCCATTTACACAGATAGCAAAAATAAACAAAATCAAAAATACATATTATAGGTGTGTGAAAACGCACAGCAAGAACAAAGGGCGCACTCCAAACGCTAACTGTGGGGATGCGCTGAGAGTGAGGGAGAACAAAGGGGAACTTCTCAATTGTACTCTGTGTGTTTCTCTCTGGGTTCATTTTTTATAACGAGAATGTGTTCATGCATTAGGTGTATAATTTAAAAACAAATAAGAAATACAAAATATGAAAAAGAACAAAATTCCATCTTTAATGACCCTGTCACCACTGAGCCTGGAGGTACCACAAGCTGATTCAGAACAATCATAATGAAAACAGGGGAAAGGAGCGAGGGGTCTAATATGTTGAAAGCCATTGTGAAAGGGGGACTATGCTCGGTCCTTCTCTGTCATCCCACTTCATTCTCCACAAAGTATTTCAATTTTCAGTAGAGAAAACAGGTATCAAGCAACTTGTCCAAGGTCACATAGCTAGCAAAGAGAGAAGCCAGGCCTGGGAACCCAGCCTGTCAGGCCTCCAACCCCTATAAGAACCTGGAGAGCTTTTCCAGTTGCACATTCATCTGGTTGTCAGAAATCTCTGGGCACACAGCATGGGCCTTGCCTGCCCCTGGGCTGAGAACAAACCCTCTACAAGGAGAATGGCCTTGGAAGATGCGTGGAGTGGCTCTGAGGCACTCGGGCTCATGAAGAGGCCGGCCCTCCAACTACGTGAGGAGGTGTCGAGAGATCTCAGAGGCCAACCAAGAGATAGACACAGCCAAGAGGCCAGCAGGAGCCTGAGTGGAAGCGGTAAGGCTGCTCTGCCTTAAATCAAATCTAAACTACCTGATATTTGCCAAGCCAGCCCACTTGAAACTGGCCCGAGATCGAGCTCCTGCCTGTGATCTGGAGGTGGCCACGACTGGGATGATCACGTCGGCAGCAGGGAAATAGGGTGGGAGAGAGAGGTCTGGTGTTACTCACAGTCCTTTATAGAGGATGCAGCCAGCTAGAATGTGAGGGGAGCGCTGGCAGGTCTGTAAGATGAGGGCTGCCTTCAGCAAGAGGAGGGGCTCCACCTGTGCAGGGTAAGAAGCATGCCCACAAATTAACAAGCTTGCAATCAGCAAGAAAGGGGCCTTGTAGAACGGACCCAAAGCCCAGAAAAAGGAGACTGTCACACGGTAAAATCTGTGTCCTCTCTATACCCGGAACTGCTGACACCATGAAATGCCAAATTCTTGGAACCAGGAGGCCTCCTCAAAAGCTGAAAAGTACAGTGACTAGGGCATATGGCTTTTTACAGGGGACAAAGCAGACTGACTAAGAAACTCTGACTATCAATGCTGAGACCAGGAGGCAGCAGGAAAGGAGAACCGAAAGTCTCAAATGCGGGGCATGGTGCCAGATGAAGCCCACTTCCCACCCCCACCGCCATCCTCTACCCTTCCTCTGAAGCACAAGCACCACTGCGACACAGGTGGCTTGATGTCTGGCTTGATGTTTCCAGTAATTCTATTCTATAACATAAAGTGAAAACATCACGAACTTTTTCACTTGGGGAAATATGCCTCAGTTCCACATTCCTTGTAAGGAGTCAGTTGCCTAAAGTACCTAAAATTACCAGAAAAGGATCTGAACCTGGTCAAGAATGGCCAGAAATAGCTAAAAGTCTCTTTCTATTTCCTGCTTGGCAGCTAGAACCTGCGAGTACCCGTTAGCTGTTAGAACTGAGAGTTAGCAGAGCCAAGCTCTGCAGCTGCTGCCACGTGAAGAAGCTGAGTTTATTCTCTCATGGCCTCAAGACAGAGCCCAATCCTAAGCAGCCATTCTGTAAAGTTAGAAGAGAGGGTCAACTTCCAGAAGCCCAAACAAGAGCAGGGAAAACCCATCCCCATTTCTAGCAGTCACAGTGTCACATCCCTGTTAAATGGACACCGCTTGTGACAGCCCTAAGACACAGCCCACACATAACGGAAGGCTGGTATCACGAACAGGTCTCATCTCCTCACTCAGGTGGTCGTTTCTTCAGGGAGCATGGCCTTGCACCTCCCTTTGCACATCTGAGGATGTGATGTTCAACAAGATCAAGGACACAGAGCTACTGGTAGCACACATGGTCAGGTCAGCCACACAGGCAGCCTACATTTCACTGAGTGCCAAAGGCAAATGGAATGGCTCAAAGAGACAAAACACTTCCCAACCACCCTCTCCCAGATATGGCGACCCTGTTTTTAAAATGTTAGCACTAGGCATTTTTGACGTTGAGTATAATTAAATCATGTAATATTAATATTGAGAGAAAAGGGGACCTTCAGATCATTGAGTTCAACACTTTGGGGGAATTAGTGGAATAATAATACCCTTACTGAATATTTACTTTGTGTCATTTAGGTATGATCTCATTTCACCATCAATACAGTTCTGGGAGGCAGGTGTTATGATACTGTTTTATGGATAAGGAGAGTGAGGTTCTGAGAAGGGACATGACTTGTCCAAGCTCAGACAGCTAGTGAGGAGCATCATGAAATCTAAGTGCAGATGTTAACAATCACTCTGACTACAAAATGACACACTCTAGTCACCTGTCTCGATACATAGTTCATTTAAAGGGGGAAATAAAAGAGTGTCCAGAAGCTCTACTCCTATACATGGAAAGAATAAAGGGGATGAGAATGTTACTTTAGTTCGGTCCAAGTTCCAGAGGGAAGTGAATATCTTATGCAGATCACTGGTGTTTTTCAGAATTTGTTCAATGAAGGTGTCCCATTCGGCGCTCAGGTCTTCCTGAGAGCAGTTCTAAAACAGAAACAGCCTGAGATCAGTATCTAAGATTCTAAGAGACACACTCTTTGGTAAGGATCCCAACTACCATAAAAATTATTCTTGACACAGTAAACTGGCCAGAGAGAGGACCTGTTTTGCATTCCTACACACATGAGATCTCACCTCCTACCCCTACCTACCACAGACACAGTGCACCTGTGGGGAAAAGATGGCAACCATCCCAGGGAGAGGAGATGGAAATAAAGACTTGGAATGAATGTGACTGACACCACTGAGAAACAAAGGCAACCAAGAGGGGCTCCAGGAGTCCTTGACTTTGTTGCTGGACATAGTGTGTTTATGTAAGGTATAATAGACCCCAGATTTAAGTGTTGTGTTTTGGCAATATCGGTTTTGCTCAAGAGGCCCCACATAAGACTCCTTAACACTATCCTCATACCTTGTAAGCCAGAGAAACAGGTCCATTGTAAAAATTAAAGAATCCAATCAGCTGACCTAGAAACTGCTGGCAGCTGACATCAGGGAGCTCCAGAGAACAGCCCAGCACCTGTAAAAAAGGAAATCAGCAACAAAGGCATTTTCCTGTACTCTGAGTCCAGGGCCAGAATCCTGGCCATCCAGGCCTCACTACAGCCAGACTTCATGACTCACTGAAATGGATCTGCGGCCTGGCCCCACACCCTCCACCCCAGCCAAGCTGGCCTCCACAGACAGCATTATACTTCTGTTGCCCAACCTGAAATACTCTCCTCCCTATTTACTTGCCCATCCCCTTTGGTGCCCACCACAGATTCTAGCACTTCCATGGTGCCAGTTCTGATTACTCTAGCCCATGCTGACCTCTTTTTGGGCCCCTTGTAGTGTTAGAACTGTATTTGAACATTGGATGTTTAACAGGGGTTTCACTGCAAACACTGGGCTCAAATTATTTCATGAATAGCCATCAAAGGATGAAGTACTTTGAGAACAGAAACTGATTGAACCGTCACACAGTTCTAGAAGTCCAAAATGCTGAGTGCAGTGTTTACTTCTATGGAAGATAAATACTTGTTCAGTTAGAAAGTAATTTAGCTATATGTTTCAAGAGCCTGAACAAAGTTCATGTTCTTTGACTCAGTAATTCTACCTCAAGGACTTTTTCGTAACCCTTTTCCCATTTGCCCCAAGATAACTCGCAGATTACAGTCCTAACCTTATGCTGAGTGCAGTGTTTACTTCTATGGAAGATAAATACTTGTTCAGTTAGAAAGTAATTTAGCTATATGTTTCAAGAGCCTGAACAAAGTTCATGTTCTTTGACTCAGTAATTCTACCTCAAGGACTTTTTTCTAACCCGTTTCTCATTTGCCCCAAGATAACTTGCAGATTACAGTTCTAACCTTACCCTCAAAGTTTGCCATGAAATATCTCTTTTATTATTATGTTCGCATCACTCTACTATAGCAATAGTCTTTGAAAACCAATGACATCATTTTATCTAAAGCATTCTGTTTTTAGTAGTTTGATCACTGAAAACGTCAAATCCTAGAAAATGTACCATTTCTATGTAAGCTGTACTTTTTTTTTCTAAACAGGAAAAGGGCTAATGGAATCATCAGAAACTTAAACAACCTGAAAGAAAATAAATTGCAAAATTCCTTTTGAATGTAAGCTCCACTGGGACAAGGACCTTTGTTTTCTTCACTGACATAACCTAAGAGTTTACAAGTCTGGCACAGAGTGAGTGCTTACTTCTTCCCCAACTGACCTAGACTGAATGCAATTCTAATCATAATCCCATCAGCTTTTCTTTAGAAACTTGACCAACTGATTCTATAGAGGAAATACAAAGAATCCAAAATGTCCAAACCTATCTTGGAAAAAATAATGTTGGAGGACTTATATGACCTGACTTCAAGGTGGTATAGTACTCCTACAGGCTCTTCAAATAGATCGATGGAAAAGAACAGACAGCCCAGAAATAGACCCATACTTAAATGTCACCTGACCTTCAATGAAAGAGCCAAAGGAAAGAATCCAATAGGGAAAGGAAAGTTTTGCAACAACGGTGCAGGAACTAGTGGATATCCACATGGAAAAAAAGGACTCGACCTCTACTTTACATCACACACAAATATCAACCCAAGATGGATTAAAGACCTAAATTTAAAAGCTTACACTATAAAACTTATAAAAAAATTGGAGAACATCTTCTCCAATGAGGTAGGCAATGGTTTTAGACAGGATACAGAAAGCAATAACCATAAAACTGATAAATTAGACTTCATTAAAAGTAAAAAATGTCTGTTCATCAAAAGATATCATTAAGAAAATTAATAGGCATACTACAAATTGGGAGAAAATATCTTTAAAATATATATCTGACAAAGAACTGGTATTGAGGATACATAAAGAACTCTTACAACTCGATAAAAAAGAAAAACTCAATTTAAAAAATGGGCAAAAGCTTTGTAAAGACACTTCTTGAAGGAAGATATACGAGTGGCCATTAAGCACATGAAAAAGCCTTAATATCATTAAGTCATCAGGGAAATG
Source organism: Pteropus alecto (assembly GCF_000325575.1). Taxonomy (NCBI): domain Eukaryota; kingdom Metazoa; phylum Chordata; class Mammalia; order Chiroptera; family Pteropodidae; genus Pteropus; species Pteropus alecto. The sequence continues at coordinate 1,236,481 of NW_006430462.1, forward strand.
CAAATTAAAACCACAATGAGATACTACACATCCAGCAGAATGACTAAAATTACACAGACTGACACCATCAATGCTGATGAGGACATGGAATTCTCATATATTGTTGGTGGGAATGTAAAATGGTACAATCACTTTGGGAAAAGGGATGGCAGTTTCTTATAAAATCAACATACACCTACCCCATGACCCAGTAATTCTACACCTAGATATACACCCATGAGAAATAAAAACTTATGTCCACAAAAAGACTTGTATAGGAATGTTCTTAATTGCCTCAAACTAGACATAGTTCATGTATCCAGAAAAAGAAGACTGGAAAGGAGACTGTGACATATTCAGACAATGAAATACTATTCAACAATAAAAAAGAATGCACTAACATGGTTGGTTCTCAGAAACACTAAGCGGCATGACAGGACCTGTAAAGAGGAATGCTACACGTATTATTTCACTCATATGATGCTCTAGAACAAGCAGAACTAATCTATGGCAGGAAAAATTCACATCAATGGTTGTGTGGGATGGAGGGGAGTGGATTATAATTAACTGAGGAAGGACGCAGAGAACTTTTGAGAGTGATGCTAATATTCTGTATCTTGATAAGAATTTATGTTATAAGGCGCATCATTTGTCCAAATGCATCAAATGGTATACTCAGGATTTGTGTGTTTCATCATATGTAAATCTTGCGTCAAAAGGAAAAAAGAACCACAAATAAATACTGAGCTTTATTTAACGTTATGCATGATGAAGTATTTGGGGCTGGGGGTTGGGGAGGAGTATACTAATGTGTGCAACTCTGAAAAGCATTAACATAAAAACTGAATTGATAGGAAGATAAAGGGATGAACAGATATGTAATAAAGCGACTACAATGAAATGTGCATTGCAGAATCTAGGAGGTACAGCTGACCCTTGAACAACATGTAGGCTGGAGCACAGATCACCTCATATAGTCAAAAATCCACATGTAACTTTTTGCTCCCAAAAAACTTAATCTCTAATAGCCTACTATTGACAAGGAGCCTTACCGATTAACATAAACAGTCGATTAACACATACTTTGTATGTTATATGTAATAAATACTGTATTCTTACAATAAAGTAAGATAGAGAAAACGTTATTAAGGAAATTATAAGAAAAAATACATTTATAATATTTATTGAAAAAAATCCACATACAGGTAGACCCACACAGTTCAAACCTGTGTTGTTCAAGAGCCTACTGTATGAATATTCACTGTAAAACTCTTTCAACTGTTTGTTATGTTAGGAAATTTTTGTAATAAAATACTGGAAATAATACCTGCAAAGCTGAATATACTTCCTCACACTTAAACATCCGTTCACCTCAGGAACCGTTTAAAATAAGTGTAGGCATAGGAAAATAGCACTTTACAGGACAGGACACTACAGGCTGTAAAGAAATGGTTTTTATTTTTTCTTTTTAATGGTTTTTTTAAAACCTAATATATATGCATCCATGTCTTAAGTGTTTCTGGGTCACTTACCCAGTAAGTGTGGAGAGTATAAGGAAGTATGCAGTATACAGAAGAAAACAGAGTAAAGAGAATTTCCAAAGACTGGCTTAAGTCTTTCAAAGGAGAGGAGAAATCAGCCAGGTGCAATGCAGGATATGTCAGAAATGTTTTGGAGAGCATCAGGTATGATGGGCACCTGCGGAGAGTGACACAGGAATCATGAACAATATTGGACACAGCACATGGGGAGAAAGGAAGAGTTCCTGGCTTGAGAGCTATGGAGAGCATTATTTTCTAAACCGTATCACAATTCTTATCACAAAGATAAATGACTCATGGTAAAGGTGACCCTGTCAGCACTAGTTTTGCCTGTTCAACTTACCCAAAGGTAATCTCCATCAACCGTTATGGCGAACTTAAGTTTCCGTAGACGAATGAGAGTGGGAGGAGAGCCAGAGATGTCAGAAATACAGTGGACGGCTCCAGCAATCTGTCCACAAAGCAACTCCTGTTGATCAAGCAGGGTCTATGGGAAAGGAGCAAATTCCAGACAGAAAGTTGAAATTGTTGAACTCTTGTGTCATTCCTTAGAGCAGGGGTTGGCATACTATATAGCTTGCAGGCCAGATCTATTGGATCATCTGTTTTTATATGGGCCATGAGCTAAGGATGGTTTTTATGTTTCTTAAGGGCTGTCAAAACAACAGCAAAGAATATGTGACAGAGACCTTATATGGCTTGCAAAGCCTAAATATTCACTCTGGCTCTTTTTAGACAGTTTGCCAACACCTGTCCAGATGAATAAACCATCATAGAATACTCACAATGAACACATAAGATGACTGCACAGAACTACATTTTTGTTCCCAGGATTATATCCTATAATATAATTTAACCCATGTGCATGGGCAGAAGCATGAGCCTTTCATCCCTATTCAAATCCCCTGCAGAGTGACCAAAGCAGCCTAGATTAATCCCAATTATCCAAGTCAGAGAGTAATCACATGAGTGAATATACAGACCTCCTAATCAGTCTTAGCATCAACTCAGCTGTGGGGCAGCCAGACATTATGTGAGGAACAGAAAATATATAAAGAATTCTGGCCTAAAGGAACCAAATTTGAACCTACTGAAGGGAGTCTAGATCTTACTACTACTTTAAAGGAAATAGAGCAGATAAAAGACACTAAATGACACCACCGTGAGAAGGTTATCAGCCAAATACAGAGCATGGGACATTCTTACATTCTACTACACAAATGACCTGGTTTCTTTAGTAATTCAATGGCAAAGGGGGAAAAAGATGAGTGGGTGAGGAGTGTCATACAGTAAAAGGGACTTCGAACGCAAAATAACCAAATGGAATATGTGGAACTTGTTTGGATCCTGATTAGGAAAAAGAAAGAGAGAGAAAGGGAGTCAGAAGGAAAGAAGGAAGGAAGGAAGGTAAGTCTAAGTAACATCTAAGATAATAAGGCAAAATTTGAGTACAGACACTATCAGATGATATTAAGGAATTATTGTTACTAATTATTGTAATTGTTAGGTATGATGTTAAAAAATGTCCTTTTCATTTAGAGATGTTACTTGATACTTGTGAGATGACACCATGTCTAGGATTTGTTTCAATGTACTCCAGAAAAAAAAAAGGAGGGGGAGAGGTTAGGATAGGTCATATAAAATTGGCAGTGTTGATAATTGTTGAAGCTGGCGACAGCCATATGAGGGTTCATAATACTCTCCTATTTTTTGTATGTATTTGAATAAAAGTTTTATTTTTTTAAAACAAGCCGATCAAAAATTGGGAGGAATGAGGGCAGACAGAAAATTATGACGGTAACAGAGAGCTAGAGAAGGCAGAAGTACCCAGCTGCCTGGGAGTTTGAAGGCCAGAACAACAAAAAATAGTACAACTAAGAATAAGAGAGCAGAAATGTCAATTTCCTAGATTATTTAAAACAAAACAAAACTGCCCTAATGTAAACCTCATACTTTTGAAAAGTCATTGCTTTGAGGCAGTGGGATCCCCACAGAACAATAATATATATGTGGCTTACCTGGGAAGGATAAAAATAACAAATGCCAGCTCTTGTTGGATCTCCTTCTTCCTTTACCTTTGAACCATCATAAAGAAAAAAATAATTCCACCTGGCAAGAGAACAGAACGGAGCCATGTTTCCTTTCTTCCAGTGATCAGGGCATTTGAAAACACAGCTTCCTATTTCCCAGCCCAAGAAGAGCTCATTACTCAGTGTTTGAAAAGCCTTCTGAACCCAGTGGCTACAAATAGATAAAAACCATTTCATAAACGCAGTGGAGTCAAACTAAAAATATGCCTCTATCCAGCTGTCAAACCATCTGTGTGAAAGACAGACAAATAGCTAAGGAAAGACTGATAGCCCACAATGATGCCTCTAATTTAAGACACTGAACCTTAACTATATAACCACATGGTCTGGTAAACTCTTTTAAGGCTCTGATAACAAAATAAGTTAGGGATGTCTCAGATGCACTCCTCACAACTGCTGGGCACGATGATCTCCTGAAGTATCCTTTCTACTAGGAATTTACAGATTCATTTAACAAACACACTGCAGGGCCTACAGTGTGTGCTGCCTCTGCTGGCCCTGGGGCCATGGCGATAAAGTACATGTTTCAATACAGGATAGTGAGTCTACAATGGGAAAAACAGGGGCCTTTGAGAGATCAGAGAAGCACAAACCCCTCTCTGCCTGTCAAAACTTTACGAGAATAACTCAAACACGATCCCTCTGATCTCCAGAGGAATCTCTTCTCAATTTCCACAACCCTATGTTCTTCCCTAAAGTCTTATTGTCTACTCTGCAGTATAATTATATCTTTAAGATCATAAAGCAAACTCCACAAAGGCTGGACTTGAGTTTTACTTCTAAACCTAGAATCTAAGGAGGAGCCGTGACCACTCTGTCACCTGTGCTCTTCTCCCCTGGACTCCCACCACCCTCTCTGGTTCCCACCTTATCTTCCCGATGACAAGCACTAACTCTTTTCTTGTTCAGTCTGCTTTCCTCAGATGTGCAACTGGCTGCAGGGCAAGTCCAGATCAAAAAGCCTCAAAAATGTTTTAAACTCAATTCAGAAACCCCACTGACGGGCCCCATTCTACCCTTTCCTTATGTTCTCTGGTTGAAAGCACCCCCACTCTTCCAAGAACACACAAGAAAAAAAGCAGACATTTTGAAATGCTCCATCTTTTTGACTTCCACACATATGTATCAGTCACTAAACCCTGCTCTTTCTACTTAAACCATGCCTTTAATGCTCATCTCCTTGATTAATGTTTGCTGAAACAAATTATGAGAGAAGCTTAACCCATTTGGGGTTGAAGGCAATGGAGTTGCAGGCAGATGTTGTGTAACACCCATCAAGAGATAACCTGAAGACTGGCCAAACATCTTCTCATGGTGTAATTCTGCAGTGCAATCATTTCTGGTCTTTCAAAATTAAAGACTCCAACGCCCACAACATTATCAGATATGCATGATCCAACCATGGTTATCTTCTCTACAATCTACCAGCAAGGCTGGACTCATTTGAACACTGCAAGAGGCTTGCGAGGCTACAACACAGCTCTGATGAGAAATGGCTCACACGCTTGATTCAGTAACTCTGAGGAAAATGACACTTTTTCTTCCTTAATAAAATCAAGACAGTCTCGCTGGAGATTTTCAGTTAACCCAAAACATCCATCCAGGAGCCTGGCAGAAACTAAACCACGTCAGGCCTTGCTACTCACCAGGAGGCTGACTTCGTTTCTCTTGAGCTGGAGGTGGCCATTTACTTTCTGGTCACCCTCATTCTCTTTATTTGGGTTTTCTTTTCCAGTTATGGGTTCTTTCTCCCCAGCAGTGACCGTTTCTCTGTGTTCCTGATCCAATAAACCCGGATGTGGGAGGTTTAAGTATTTTCAGTCACAACTGTCACTTGCTTAGTTTTTATTCAGCATGAAAGTTCTACTTCCCTCCTTGCAGGTTCTTCAGTTCCATGAATACCTCTACACCTCTTAGAACTCTGGGAGCGAATATAATAAAACAAGAGAATTCTAACAGAAAAGTCAGATCCACTAATTTGGTTCTGTGAGCATCAGCTCTCTGGATCTCTACAGAATAACCTCTTCAAAAAACTCCTTGCCAGGAAAGCCCAAAAAGGGAGGTGCATGCTGAAGGTGGAGTTCTGGGGTGATTTCTAGCTTGTCTGGTTCAAAACCATTCTGGAGGTTCTTTTAAAAGTTTTGAAGCTTCCTGTTCAGATATCAGTGCCTTGGCCCTAAAATAAACACAAGGAATAGATTATTTCAGAAACCCACAAGAGAGCATGTGACCCAGCAGGGTTAAGCAAATGGTATACTTCAAAAGAGCTTTCTAGAAAGTCAAGAATTGTTTCAAAATAAAAGAGAGGGTAACAGGACTTCAGAGCAAATCCCTTAGATTCTTCAACAATGACGCCCCACAGAAAATTAAAATTAAATAAGTAGGGTGAAGCTCCGAGTGCGAGGACAGCTATACAAATAAGATAACTGCTGTAGTAATAATGATACTTAAATTGAGGAACTGTCACCTTGGCAGCCCTGAAGTAGACTGAAGAACTCTGGAGATGGGCAAATTTCCAAAAGACAAAGAATTTAACAAGTGGTTTTCAAACTCCCACAAGAGGAACAACAGCTCAGACTATTACGGAATTTCAAATTCCGAAGGCGACCCTGGCATCATTTACTCCACTCCTTATCTCTTAAAAATCATCTTCAAAAGTTACTTGAGTTTTCTGGCTTACTCTCTCCAGAAACAGATAGTTCATAGTGTTAAATTTCTCCTTCCACCAAGCTAAAACTGTCCTCCCAGTAACCGTCACGGACTGCATAATAATACTCTGCAGGAAAACAAAACAAGGTCTAATCTTTCCAAAAGACAATCTTTTGGTCCCTTCAAAACTGTAGGCCTACTGTCACTTTCTCCAAGATTAACGTCCCCGGCAACATTTCAAATGCTTGCTCACCATCTGTCATCCTCCTGAGAAAACAACAGAGTTGTTTAAAGCTTATTTGGTAGAGAGAAGCCGTCAGAGAGGAACCCACTGAATCTCTGATGGCCTGTACAAACTCTATCTGTTCTCAGCTCTAGATACCTTGAGGTGGGCCTCCATAGGGTCACACTCATGGTATTCTTTGAAGCACATCTGGATGCCTGTGGAGAGGCTCTAAGCTCTTGAAACAAAGGACAGCAGCCTGAGAACGCCTATCCCTTGTTTCCAGAGGACTGGGCCCTGCACTGCCCAGGTCCAGTCTCTTACCTCTGAAAGGTCCTGAAGAGGCTGGTAATGGCCCTGGGGTAGGGCAGCTATTGGGATGTCACCAGAGAAGGCTCTGGCAGCCTGTGAAGTGGCAGTAACGACCCTAGGGAGTCAAGATTGGTCGGCAATGGCCCGGGCGGGGGCGGGAGGTGTAGAACGTGGCCTCAGTGCATCAGCGAGACAGGAAAAAGGGCGCTAACGACTGCGAAGGACCAAAAAGCGATTGGTAACCGTCTAGGGTACTGGGAAGTGTCTGGCTTCAGCTCCAAGGACTGGGAATTGGTGGAGAATTGGTGAGCAAAGGCGCTGGGGTCAATCTGGGTCCGGTCACGGCGCGGAAAAGCCGCGATGAGGCGCTCTCGGTCGCTGTCCAGCCCCTCGGTGTCCCCGGACCGCCCACCTGCCAGAGTAGCCAGGTAGCCCGGGGATCAGGCTTCCAGATCCGGAGTGTGGGCGGCAGCGAGTCCCACCTGGTACCTGCGCGCGCCTCTAAGAGACCCCTGTATCACCGGCCGCCCGCGCCTCCGGCCTCCTAGTTTCCGTAGAGCTGGCGCGCGGCGATGACGTAGTCCAAGCGCGTCGCGCGGCCGCGACGCCAGGGGCCAATGGCGGCGGTGGCGCTGGAACCTTGGCAGACCGCGGCTCCGCGGAAAAGGCGCTCCGCGGCTCGACGTCCACAGCCCAGAGAGGCGGCGGCGGCCCCGAGCCGGGAGGCAGAGCCTGAGGTGGACAGCGGAGTTGTGCTTCGTGGCATTCGGAAGGCCAGGTGAGTGCGCGGTCGGCTTTGGGTCCGAATCTTTACGCTTGTCGGAACCTCAGTCTCTCCACCTGTAAAGTGGGAATAACCGCAAACCTAAGGGGTTATTGTGAGGATTGAAGGAAGGTAACGAGCTCATTGCAGATTGGATTATAGTAACCGCTCAACAAAGTTTGCCATTCCTTTTACTACAATTACAACCGCGTGACCTTGGGCAAGTTATGTAATCTTTGTGCCTCAGTTTTCTCATCTGTGTGGTGGGCATGAAATTAGTACCCATACAGGCTCATTTTTGAGGGTTCAGTGAACTGTAAACATTTGGAACAGTGCCTGGCGCATGGTAAGCTCAGTTCCAATGTTTGATATTAGTATTATGCCACTATTGGTTATTATTGTTATTTCTCATATCAAGGAAGCAATACGAACACGTGATTGTCATCTTCATGACTGTCATTACTAGCTAATTGAGCTGCTGTGTGCCTGGCATCGGCTTGAGCATTCTACACACTTTATCAATGAACATCTTAGCCGTACTAGGATCCTGGCGGTGCCAAGTCTTAAAGATACATAGATAATGTATGGAACTAGGTTTTAAATCTATAACTTTGCGACTCCAAAACCTGTGCTTCAAGGCTCTCTGTTATTCTGGATTATACTGTCTCCCGTCCTTTCATGCCTTGCTATGTACCTTAAATAGCACTGACACAGCTGAAGCACTCAATAAATGTTACTACATTTGTTATTTCGTATTATTGCCTTTATTTATTTGCAGTCCTTTAAGGGCTCAATTAACAACAACTTTTGTTAGAACTTTAGATCAACAGCTGAAGGATCATCACAACTGAAAGAAATTAGACTAATTTTATGTACTCCTCTTCCCCAGAATTAGGGTCAAGAGGCAGAGGTGACTCAGAGGTTGCTACTGAATAGAAAGAAATTGGCTGACCACCTGACTGAGCCTGAGAAAAAAGCAGCATTGATTTTTTTTCTCTAGGATCTCAGAAGATGCCAATGAGAATGAGTGTGCCCATGAACTCAGAGAACTCTTAAGGCATTTCCCATATACCTTGACATCGTTATGCCTTCTCAACTTCTTCACTGTTCACCTAGGAGCTCCCTACTTCCCCCTGTACCCCCAAATGTGGTGCAGTCCCCAGTGTCCTAGTAGAGAGGAGCCTAGCACTTTACATGCTGTTTGTTCTCCTGTGCACACACCAGTTTACAAAGCAGTCCCTATAGATTAGAACTGTATTTTTTTTTTAGATTCCACGTATAAATGTGTCATACGATATGTCTTTCTGTGACTCATTTTACTTACCATAAGGGGTTAGAACTCTCCTTTACTCTTCGTGAGGAATAGTAGAGCAGCCTCTACTCTGAGTCTAATACACTCAGAGTCTCTGAGCAATGGCTTATGGCTTGTTGGTTCAAATACAGTTCCTTTTTTTTTTTTAAACAATTTTTTTTCTTGTGATGAGAACTTTTAAGATCTCTTATCAACTTTCAAATATGCAATACAGTATTATTAACTATAGTTGCCATGCTGTACATTACATTTCCATGAGTTATTTATTTTATAACTGGAAGTTTGTACCTTTTGACTCCCTTTACCCATTTTGCCCAAACCCCATCCCCTGCCAACCACCAGTCTGTTCACTGTATTTTTTTTAAGATTCCACGTATAAATGTGTCATACAATATGTCTTTCTGTGACTCATTTTACTTACCATAAGTGATTTCATTGTTTTCATGGCTGGATAGTATTTCATTTTTTGTGGTTACATTATATATATGTTCCACATCTTTATTTTTCCATCGATAGTTGTTTCCATATTTTAGCTTTATAAGTAATGCTGAAGTGAACATGGTGGTGCAGATATCTTTTCAAATGAGTGTTTTTTTGTTTTTTATTGGTGGGGGGAGGGTTGTTTTGTTTTGTTTTTTGATAAATACCCAGAAGTGGAATTGCTGGATCATATGGTAGTTCTATTTTTAATTTTTTGAGGAACCACCATACTGTTTTCCATAGTGGCTGCACCAATTTACATTCATATGAATAATACACAAGAGTTCCCTTTTGTCCACATTCTTGTCAACACATTATTTCTTATCTTTTTGTTAGTAGTCATTTTGACAGGTGTGAGGTGATATATCATTGTGGGTTTGATTTGCATTCGATTAATGATGTTACGCATCTTTCCATGGCCATTTGTATATCTTCTTTAGAAAAATGTCTATTCAAATCCTCTGCTCATTTTTTAATCAGACTAGTTTTTGCTATTGAGTTGTATACATTCTTTATATATTTGAATATTGACCCCTTATCAGATACACGATTTGCAAATATTTTCTCCCATTCAGTAGGTTGCCTTTTCGTTTGTTGATTATTTCCTTTGCTGTGCAGAAGCTTTTTAGTTCCATGTAGTCCCACTTGTTCGTTTTTTCTTTTGTTTCCTTTGCTTTTGGAGTCAGATCCAAAAAAATTATTGCCAAGACGGATGTCAAGGAGCTTTTCCCCTATGTTTTCTTCTAAGAATCTTACGGTTTCAGGTCTAATATTCAAACTTTTAATCTATTTAGGTTAATTTTTGTGTATGGTGTAAGATAGTGGTCCAGTTTCATTCTTTTGCATGTGGCTGTCCAGTTTTCCCAACACCATTTACTGAAGAGACTGACCTTTCACTGTATATTCTTGGCTCCTTTGTCATAAATTGATTAACCATATATGTGTAGATTTATTTCTGGCCTCTCTATTCTGTTCCATTGATCTTTGTGTCTTTTTATGCCAATACCATACTGTTGTGATTACTGTATCTTTGTAATATTGTTTGAAATCAGGGAGCATGATGCCTCCAGCATTGTTCTTCTTTCACAGAATTGCTTTGTTTATTCGGGGTCTTTAGTGGTTCCATACAAATTTTAAGATTATTCTATTGTGAAAAATTCCATTGGGATTTTGATAAGGATTGCATCGAATCTGTAGATTGCTTTACATAATAGGGACATTTTAACAATGTTAATTCTTCCAGTCTGTGAACATGGAATGTTCTTTCCATTTTTTTTGCATTGTCTTCAATTTCTTTCAACAATGTCTTGTAGTTTCCAGTGTACAGGTCCTTCACCTCCTTTGTTAAGTTTATTCTTAGGTATTTTATTCTTTTTATTGCGATTATGAGGGGGATTTTTTCTTCATTTCTCTTTCTGATAGTTGTTGGTATATAGAAGCAGATTTTTGTATATTGATTTTGTATCTTGCAACTTTACTGAATTTGTTTATTCTAAGTTTTTAGCGAAGTCTCTAGGGTTTTCTATATATAATATCATGTCATCTCCAAATAGTGGCATGATGTCTTTTATTTTTCTTGCTTAATTGCTCTGGCTAGGACTTCCAGTACTATGTTGAATAACAGTGGCAAGAGTGGGCATACTTGTCTTGTTCCTGATCTGAGAGGAAAAGCTTTCTTTCGGTTTTTCACCACTGAGTATGATTCTGGATGGGGGTTTGTCATATATGACCTTATTAATGTTGAGATACTTTTCTTCTATAGCCCTTTTATTGAGAGTTTATTATAAATGTATATTGTATCTTGTCATATACTACTTCTGCATCTATTTAGATGATCGTATGACTTTTATCTTATATTTTGTTAATGTGTATTAGGTTGATTGATTTGCCTATACTGAACCATCCTTACTTACATCCCTGGAATGAATCCTACTCAATCATGGTGTATGATCCTTTTCGTGTGTCGTTGTACTCAATTTGTTAGTATTTTGTTTAGGATTTTTGCATATGTGTTCTTTAGAGATATCGGCCTGTAGAGTGTGAGCGTGTGTGTGTGAGAGCGAGAGTGTGTCTTTCCTTCACCAGGAAAGCCATCTGGTCCCGGACTTTTGGTTTTGGGGAGGTTTTTGATTGCTGTTTCAAATTCATTGTGAGTGATTGGTCTATTTAGGTTTTCCAGTTCTTTGTGTTATTGTCCAGGAAGGTTGTATTTTCTAAGAATTTGTCCATTTCATCTGGGTTGTCCAATTTAGTGGCACATAGCTTTTCATAGTATTCTTGTATAATGTTTTGTATTTCTGCGGTATTCATTGTAATTTCTTTCATTTTTTATTTTATTCTAGTTGTTTCTCTTTTTTCCTTAGTGAGTCTAGATAAAAGTTTGTCAATTTATTTTTTGTCTCTTCAAGGAACCAGCTCTTTGTTTCATTAATTTTTCATTGATGCTCGATTTCCCCTCCTTCTACTGACTTTGGGCTTTGTTTTTCCTTCTCTAGTTCCTTAAGGTGTAATGTTAGATTGTTCAAGATTTTCCTTATTTCTTGAGCTAGGCCTGTATTGCTATGAACTTCCCTCTTAGTACTGATTTTGCCGTATCCAAAAAATTTTGGCATGTCATATTTTCATTTTAATTTGTCTCTCTGTATCTTTTGATTTCTTCTTTTATTTCTCCTTTGACCCAATAGTTGTTCAGTAACATATTACTAATCTCCACATATTTGTGATAATCCAGCTTTCTTCTTATAGTTGATTTCTAGTTTCATACTGTTGTGGTCTGAAAAGATGCTTGGTATGATTTAAATCTTCTTAAATTTATTGAAACTTGTTTTGTTTCCCAACATTGGTCTATCCTTGAGAATGTCACATGTCTACTTGAAAAGAATGTGTATCCTGTTGTTTGGGAATGGAAGGTTCTAAAAATATTAAGGCCATCTGGTTTGATGTGTCATTTAAGGCTGATGTTTCCTTGTTGACTTTCTGTGGGGATGACCTATCCATTGGCATAAGTGGGATAGTAAAGTCTCCTACTATTATTGTAAAACTGTATATTTCTCCCTTTAGATCTGTTATAAAATGTCCATCTTTGTCTCGTTACCTTTTCGGTCTTGAAATTTGTTTTCTCTGATGTAAGTATAGCTACACTCTCTTTTCTCTGAGTATCATTGCTTGCAGTATCATCTTCCATGCCTTTAATTTGAGCCTCCGCCGAGCCACTGTGTGGGGGCTGCACCTCAGCTCTTCTATCCCTGTCATGTTAGCTTGGGCCATGGTGGCTGCCAAACTGCATTTGTGGACCCTGTCCCTGTCCTCCCCTTGCCTTACCTCCTCTGTGCATTCCAACCCGCTCACCTTCTGATGTACCGGCATGTAGATCTCTTTGGCATGTTTGTGTTGAGCAGAGGAGCCTTTGTAATTTTTTTGACATTTCTAGCCTATGTGGTTTGTTTGTGAATTTTTTCAAATTGTCACAAATCTCCAAAAAAATTTTCCAGTATATTTATTGGAAAAAATTGGGGTGAAAGTGATCTTTCACAGTTTAAACCAGTGTCATTCAAGGGTCAGCTGTATTGTGGAACTTGGTTTGTTAATGTTTTATTGAGGATTTTTGCGTCTGTATTCATCAGATGCAAAAATTTTTATTTAATTTTCTTCTGGCATCCTTGTCTGGTCTTGGTAACAGGGTAATGCTAGCCTCCTAAAATGAGTTTGGAAGAGTTCCTTCCTCTTTTGTATTTAGGAAGAGCTTGAGAAGAATTGGTATTCATTCTTCTTTGAATGTTTGGCAGAATTCACCAATGAAGCCATCTGGCCCTGGACTTTTGTATGTTGCAAAGTTTTGGATAATTAGTGAGTCAGTCTTCTTACTAGTAATTAGTTTATTCAGATTTTCTCTTTTTTTCGTGATTCAGTCTTGGTATGTTTCTTGAAATTTATCTGTATCTTATAGTTTGTCCAATTTGTTGACATATAATTGTTCATAGTAGTCACTTATGATCCTTCGTATTTCTGTGGTATCTGTTTTAATATCTCTTCTTTCATTTCTGATTTATTTATTTGAGTCCACTCCTTTTTTTCTTGATGAATCTACTAAAGGTTTGTCAATTTTATCTTTTCAAATAACTAGGTCTTACTTTCATTGATCTTTGCCTTTTCATTTATTTCTGCTCTAATCTCTTATTTACTTCCTCTTCCTAACTTTGGGCTTGGCTTTTTCTAATATTTCTAGTTCCTTGAAATGAAAAGGTAGGTTGTTTGAGACTTTTCTTGTTTCTTGAGGTAAGCATTTATTGTTATGAACTTCCATCTTAGAACTGCTCTTGCTGCATCCCATAAATGTTGGTATCTCTTTGTTTTAAAGTTTGTCTGATATAAGTATAGATATCTCTGCTTCCTTTTGGTTTCCATTTACATGGAACATCTTTTTCCATTCCTTCACTTTCAGACTATGTCTGTCCTTACATCCAAAGTGAGCCTCTTATAGGCAGCGTGTTTTTATCCATTCAGCCACTCTGTGTCTGATTGGAGAATCCTTTCAGTCCATTTTAATATAGCACTATGTTTGGCGCTGAGTTTGTGGAAACCAGTTAACTTGAATAAGGAAAGCCCAGTTTGTATCATATCTCACTTTCACTTTGGAATTATTTATAACAAAAGCTGTTTATTGAGTACCTGCTCTGTGCCAGGCACTGTGTGGAGTGTTCACTCATTTAATTCCTCCTGTAATAGGTACCGTTCTAATCCCCGTTTTAGAGATGAGGAAACTGAAGCTCAGAGAGGCTAAATTTGTGCATTAACAGCTATTTATGGAGCCAGGCTTTGTATTGGACCAAGGATACAGAACAGGCCGAGACCTGTTCCCAGAAATCAGGGGCCTCCTCCAGGAAGCCCTCTCCACAGCCCCTGCTGCCCTTTCTTTGTGCTCTGAGTCTGGACATCTGGATGTGTTCATCACGTATCCTCTTCCTGTCACTCAGGGGTGGGCTCTGCATCTGAGGACACCCATTATGCTCCCCACACCCAGCTCAGGTTCAGGAGGAGGGTCACTGTTAGGTCGGCCCTGAAATGGATGAGAGATGACCATGCCATTTTCTTCAACAGGGAGGACCTGCTTCTTTCTGATTTCTGGAGTTCAGCACTAGGTGAGTTCACCTCACTGAGGCTCGGGGTGCGCAGGGTGGGAGGAAGGACTGAATGTGGGCGAAACACAGAATCCCACCTTCATCTTGCTTCATGGAGCAGTGTACATACTGGGTTCTAATTCTGACTTCCCCCCTACAACTGTGTGTTTTGGGCACTTAACTAATTCTGACCCTCAGTTTCTTTATCTGTGAAATGGACTTACCCTGTTGCATAATTTTGAGTATTAAATGAGGCTGCGTAGTTAAGTGCTTAGAACAGTGCTTGCCTGCTGCACAGGGATAGTAAATGTTATTGTCATTATTATTGAAATTTTAATTTATCCTGCTTTCTTTCCTTTGAGATTACAATATAGACTTTTCCCTCCATGCAATTATAATCTCTTCTTAAACAATATTGATACATAGAGTGAACACACCATAGTTATAATTTTTATCAAGGGGTGTTTAAGTTTGTTTACTTTGTTTTTTAGTTATTATAACTTTGCAATGAGCACCTTTATGCATAAAGCTTTTACCAAATTTAAGATAATCTTCTTAGGATATATTTACAGAAGTGAAATTATTCAGTGAAGGGCAGTGACCAATTTGATATCCATTATCAAGTTGTTCTCCAAAAAACGTTACCAATTCTTTTACCAGCAAGGACTAAAAGAGCCAATTCTTCCTGCAACCTTTCCTGGCTGGGGTCTTATTTAAAGGGATCTTTGCTAATAGTGAAAAAAGTTGGTACTTCAGACCATAACCTGCATTTACCTCCCATTAAACTAGAATGAGTTCACATTAGAGTTTTATATGGAAACTCTGCCCATAAATAAAACCTTTTTTTGCTTGAAACATTCTCTGAGGTTGTAGGCCGTGGGTATACAGGGACCAGGACGACCTGCCAGGTTTTGGTGGACACCATTGTGTGTCCCAGGCATGTTTAAGAGTGGGCTGGCAGCCCTTCCCTCTGGGGAGTTGAAGCCATTACTGCTCCGCTCCTCTTTTCCCTGGCTCTGTGGGCTGCTTTGGTGGCCGATTTGGTTCGCAGAGTCAGGGTGTGGCGTGCCCTCTGACTGTATTTGGGGGCCTGCTCTTTCAGAAACCATCAACGGATGTCTTACGAAACAGCTGGAACAACCGAAGACCCCCGTAGAGCCTCTTTCAGGAGCCTTTGGAAACCTGCACCTTGACTCCCCACCAGATGAGTCCAATGTGGCCCCTGGCTCCATCCCAGGAGAGACCCTGGCCACGGGAACCTGCCCCTGGAAGTGTGTGTGTTACGGCATTGGGAACTTTTCCACCTGTGTCATAGCTAGAAACCAGCTAACATTTTTGCTTCTCTTCCTGGAAAAGTGCCAGGTAAATTTTTGACTCTTTATTACCCATCCCTTGGTCTTACATACAGTGTGCACACAGGTATTGGGGTTGAAATAAACAAAACCTTCTTCCCTTCTGCAGATTCCCAGAAGTCACTGCTGGGTGTATGACCCTCTGTTTAGCCAACTCGAAATTGCGATTCTCAGCAGCCTCGGGTTGATTGTCCTCAGTGAGAACGAAGTGAGTGATTTAGGAAAGGGGAGTGGGGAGGGCTGCTGACCTACTGACCCCAGTCTCTATCCTGTGGACACTTTCTTTGAAACAACAGTTATTCCTTTTCACTGCTTACTTGCTTTTCCAGTAATATGTGAGCCCACATTTTGGACTGTTGTGCCCATCAGAAGAAAATTAATTACACAAATGGCATGACCCAGAACATGTTAGGTTTACAAAATTTTTATGAAGTTTTGATGTCCAGAAATTATGCTAAGTTGGTATTTACTTTCAGTATTAAAATATTACAACAGGGAGATAATGAAAGCGGACAGAACTTCTCCCCTTTGAAGCTGTAGTCAATCACACCCACAGCACCTGGCTGTGAGTTATAGATGGATCCTTTGCCTACCCTTGCATTCCCTAAAATAATTGAGATTCAAAATTTCCGGAGATCTGGGAGAAAAAAATCATTTTACAAGTAGCGGACTGAAGCCAGTGTAAGCAAATACCTCTGATTTTAGTTTTGTGTTGTCTTGGGGATTATAAAATAATCATTTCATTCCTCCGTGTTCTAAAAAACTGCCATCTCATTGCTTATTATGAAACACAAAAATCAGTCCCAGCTGAGACAAGAATCATTTGCCAATGTTGGCAAGCTCCTAAAACACTGCCATTTAATTCAGATCATGTTTTCTGAATCCCTGCTCTGCTTTAGGCAAGGAGCTTTGGGGAGCCCAAGATAAATAAGAGCCAGTCCCTGTCTTCAGGTCACATCAAGGCATGTGGCCTGTAAATAAGTAATCGATAAATCAAACAGTGAAATAGAGCCATGTCCTAGGAACTGAAATGGGAAAGAAACCTGTGCTGTTTGTGGTGATGGAGGAAGGTTTCTTGGCTCTCACCTGGGATTTGAAGGTTGACTAGGAGTTTGCTAGAGGGACAGGACCAGGGTTACAGGCGGCCTGTGCTGGCTGTTCAGAAACCACTGCCAGTTATTA
This sequence comes from Pteropus alecto, assembly GCF_000325575.1. Classification (NCBI taxonomy): domain Eukaryota; kingdom Metazoa; phylum Chordata; class Mammalia; order Chiroptera; family Pteropodidae; genus Pteropus; species Pteropus alecto. Next base: position 1,253,481 of record NW_006430462.1, read on the forward strand.
ACAGAAGGGAACCTGCAAGGAGAATGTAGAGAGGAGAGGCCCAGAGGCAGCAGGGACCAGACAGCAAAGGGAGAGCCAGTGAGGGACAGTACTATCGCCAAACCTCCTGCCCCATGCTATCACAGACCCAAGACGTTCCTTCATTGATCCAGAGCTTTCTGTGTTCGTGGGACACACATTTGTTAAATAAACATGAGTTTTTTCTGGACATCATGATTTCCTGACTTTTGGTCCTATATAATTTTATAGATTTCATACACACTACTAATGTAACTTTTCCACAATGAGTTTTTTTTTTCCCCTCTCATACTTCAGTTTGCTTTCCTCAGCTCACTTTTTTCCTGAGCTGTACTGATATAATTAACATATAGCATTGTATAAGTTTAAGATGTACAGTGTGATTTGATACATATTACAAATAATTACATAAGGTTACTTAACACATCTGTCACTTCCATAATTACATTTTTTTTTCCTGTAGTGAGAACTCTCGGCTCAGTATTAATCTGTCCTTACCTTTCCCTCACCTTCCTGCAAGAAGTATTTGTTTACATCTGTGCATATTGTACCCCCAGGAAGGAAAACGGAGTGTCTGTGGTGAGCACACCATCTTTTACATGCTCCATTGTGGGACAGCCCTGTACAACAATCTTTTATGGAGTAATTGGTCAGTAGATGCCCTTTCCAAGATGGTCATCATTGGGAACAGTTTCAAAGGACTAGAGGAAAGGTAAGCCTGAGAACGCTGAGATTCTGTTGGGCCCTGAGGTGAAGCCCATTCCTCAGAGTAAGCAGAACACGTTTCCACAACTGGCTCTTGGAGATGCTTAGCCGAGGAAAGTGGACAGAGGGCTGGAGAGATGTCAGCCCTGAGTCAAGCTGCAAAGCTGGTTACGGAGTCTTTTCGCTAATAATTCCTCCCTTCCCTTATGACGGATGGGAATTTTTTTAATGGGAAAAAATACGATTCTTTCTCACAGCTACTGGCCCTCCTGTTTCAGGATGCCTAGGTGTCTGCTCTGTCATTTCCCTTAATGAAATGGGTGCAGTTGCTGGGGCATTCACATTTTCTACTGAATATTTAACTTGCTGTACGACCCTAAGTTTTAAAATTCCTATATTTAAATCACCTTGCCTTTCCGTATGTCTTAAGCTGAATAAAAACCGTTCTCTTTCCTCCTAATCATGCTTTAAATTTTTTATTTCTAGGTTGTTGACAAGGATTCTGCATAAAAATTATGGCTACATTGCAAAGGTATATATCTGAATGAAGGGGCTGGGATAGAAAAGGGTGTGAAATCCTACTTATCACTGTGAGGAATTCTGCCTTTACATGCATAGGCAGAAGCTCATGAGGGACTAACTGAAGGTAGAGTAAAGTTACTGTCATTGAGCTCTCTTGATGGGTCCGTGTTCCAGAAAGCTGTAACATTTTAGTGCATTTTTCCTAATTTCCTTTATTCTTAGTATCACATTCCAACATATTCACTGCCCTTGGCACTTCCAGTGTATTGCACAAAAGCCCTTAAAATATCCTATTCCTATTTTTTTTTTTAACATGGGGAGGAGGGTGACCAGTAAAATGGAAATATAACCCAGGAGAGTAGGAGTTACTGTGACTACCAAGTTTATACTTTGAATTTTTCTGCTCAGATTTTAAAAGGACTGGAGGAACATCAGTTTCCTCAGACTTCACAGTACACGGATGTATTTAACGACACCTCCATCCACTGGTTCCCTGTCCAAAGGCTAAACCAACTCTCCATGGACACCTGGGCATTTCGGGAAGAACCAGATTATCAGGACTGTGAGGACCTTGAAATCATCAGGAACAAGACAGAAGACCCTTCAACTACTGACTCGAACCTGCTATAACGTATCTGACGTTGGCTGAAGCAGCAGCAGCTGCTACTAGAGACTAAAGGGGAGATTGCCATGGACTACAGAGAACATTCTTTGCAGTGAGCCAAATTTTGAAGAGAACAGCAAATCCCTCAAGTTGGCCCTCCTGTTAGAGGATGATATGCCTGTGAAAGTACCTGGTAAAATTTTACGTACTTCTGAAATAGCATTATCGTGTTATACCCTTCCCTGGTGACTTGGCCTGATAGGGCATATCTCCTGAATAGAGAAGCTACTTTTTCAAAGATGGTTTAAAATATCATTTATTCACAGATACGTCCCCCTCAGGTCCAGGTGTCCAGCCTGCTGCAGGTCTGCCGCAGTCTACTTGGCCATGTCAATCAGACTCTGCAGGGAAGTGGGCACCCAGGTCTTCTCGCCCTGGACGAACACCACTCCCCTATCGATGTAGATGACAATACGGCCGAAGGTGTAGAGCTGCTTCCCTTCGTGTCGCTTCCCTATGACAGGCATGAAGACGATGTTGTGCTCCTCAGCCTTGGTCTCAATGAGGTCCTTAAAGTTCATGGGCACAGAGCTGGCGGCCACACCAATGCCCCTCTGGGCCATGTTCTCAGCCTCCCGCCGCTCCTGCATTGCCTCGTACTGGAAGTCTTTCCTCCGCTCTGTGTGGGTGAGGTAGGCGATGTTCTCCCGTGCCCCGGGCTGCATGTAGGCACCTGGAAGACACGGGATGAGGAGAGGTGTTCCAACAGACACAGAAATCAAGACCGTATTTGGCCCAAGGTCTGGTCATGTCACAGGTGCCACTTCTATAAAACCTACTTGTGACTGAGGAGCAGCTGTGCCTCAAAGACACAAAGCACTAGATGATCAAGTACCCAGACTACTGACTGGAATCACATAAAAACTGGTCTTAATATCTGTGGTTAATATCTAGCAACCACAGAGATCATAAAATATTCAACATAAAATGAAATATTCTCAAAGGATTTATCCTTTCCGGGCTGGAAACCTTGACAGACATGCAGTCATTCGCTACTGTTCCGTTCCCATCTCACTGGGTAGTTTTCACTCCACACTGCCAAACAGGCAGCTTGTAGAACTTTGAAAACATGGCCTACACTACTAACATTTTTAACTTACCCATACAGACCTTTGGCTCTGAAAGCATTTAAAATGTAGATGGAAAGATGAAACACAAATGTTGAAGGATGGATAACACAGGACCACAAATGCTCAGTGCTAACCTAGGGGTACATATGGGGAGCAGTTCTAGGAGCTTGGGGCCAGAGAGGCTAATGAGGGAGAGTTTAGATTAGAGTATGAAAAATGGAGGTGGCACACCGATGTCCCTTGAAGGACCGGGATAAGTAGAGCACACAGAAGTATATTTGCCTCATTAAATATAAAATTATATAATCTATGAATTCTGTTTTCATGTAATAGGCTTAAGTAGAAAGAATTAAAGGCTCAGGAAATGGAAATTCCAATCACAGCTGCCACTCTTTAGCTGCGACCTTGAACAAGCTCTTGGCTTTCTTGAGCTCATCTGTGAAACAAGATTAGAGAAGATGCTCCAGTGCCTTTGAGAGGTGAACACATTGTAATACAGGATTTGTTAAGGAGGCTCCCAAAACTTCTGATCTAGGCAGAGTGACTCACCTAGAACTGAGTAGTTTGGGGAATAGGTATTAAATGAACAGTCAACTGCCTACTTTGACGCAACAAAGACACCACCCTATTCAGTGCTATATACAAACTAACTCAGTCGCTCTAGGTTTTTTAATAAAACCTAGAAGGTATTAAATGGTCTGAGAGAGTTTACTAATAAGAGAGAGCAACTAATAAGAGTTAGACTGTATGCCCCAACCCCATGCTGTGAGCTTTTACACTTGGGTAGCACACCTAAGGCTGGCTGAATGGACGTACGGATCCCTAAAAAGCCACACAGCACAGTGGTTATGAAGGTAGGTCGTGGAGGTAGGCTCACAAAGTGTGAATCCAGCTTAAACCACTCTTCATTCAGGGAAAGACGCCCCTCCCAGTCACAGGAGAGCTGGCAGTGCATTATATAACCCAGTCCAGTGGGTAAGTCAGGGTCTGTTGGAGCGGAGGGTGAGCTACGCATAGGCAGCCCACAGGTACCTGAAAACTGAGTCTGTCATTTATATATTCAGAAACTTGGAGCTCAGGGCCAGGACATCAAAAACAGAATCCCCACTCACCAACATTGGAGGACACAGCCCTGTTCATGATATCAAGTGCTTCATTGAATTTGTCCTTGACAGATGGGTGTGCCAGCACCTGGTCTGAGAACATGGACTTCCAGCCCAGGTACCACTTGGTGATCTCTTCATAATTTGGGCTGTTACTGAGCCAGGAGCACAGTACCTGCCAAAAAGGAACAAATAAGAAACTTGCATCCACCATGGCAACAAATGGGAGCAAAACATCCAAAGGGGCATTTTGTTGCTTTGGTCCTGGGCTTACAAGCTGGTGACCCTTGTAAGGCCATATAGGGGCTCATCAGACTGGCACTTAAGGTCGTGGGATCTGGAGTCAGCTTGATAGCTAAGTGCCCTTGCACACATGAGCCTCGGCCTCCCGTTTATACAGTAGAGAATACCATGGTCCCTATCCTCAAATAATGCAAATCAGGTACTTAGAACAACATCTGGCAAATGTCCTATAAATGTGGTCATGCTGTTACTGCTTTACTCATTCCTATCCTGTGTATTTTTCTGCTACATAATTAGAGCACTGTCACTTCACAGTTATCCAAGAATGAAGTGAATCCTCCTTGCCTCCATCCCAGCCCCAACAAAACAAAGCGTACCTGAAGCCACTTTGGGAAGAAGTGCTTTTCAAGGAGCCCCACCAAGCTGGAGACAGAGATCATCCCTTCCCAGTCGATGACCCAATAAAAAGCATCCATGTGCTGCTGATGAGGGTTAATGACTAACTCTCCAAGACACATCCCTGGAAGAAAAACCCAGACTCTAAGACCAAGCCCGGAAGTGCAAAGAGCAAAATCTTCAGCAGACAGTGTTTGTCTTTGTTTTTTTTTTGTTTTTTGGATTTTTTTGTTTGTTTGTTTGTTTTTGTCTTTGATCTGTTTTTAAAGGTCAGCCTTAATCTCTTGACATGGCAATTCTTAAAATCGTTTTCTTCTCTAACCCAGAAATAACTCACATTTAGAACCAAATACCATGAAAATTTCAGAACACCAATGACTATCCCATTACCAGAAGCCCAAACCAGGCCAGTCAGGAACCAGGAGGCACACTGAGTCTGACATGGTCACTACAGCCTCTCAGTCACTGCCTCAAGGACCCTGGTTTCATTTATATTCAGCCTCAGCACATAAAATGGCACCTCTTTTACGGTGAGCAATGTCCTGTGCTAAGCTCTGTCATACAGCGCAAAGGCCAGGGTTTAGACATGATCCTTGCCGCTGACCACAGAAACCAGGGCACCGAAGCTGCTGGACTTGGATGCTGCGTTCTCCCCATTTCCTTACCCAGCTTGGGCACTATGTTCTTGACCATGAATGCCTCCCAGGAGCCTGGGGTGAAGACATCTTTCCAGGGCTGGAGGATGAGCTTGGCAGAAGAGTCGCTGGGGTGCCACTTCTGCAGGGCGCTGGACAGCTTGCTGCGGATGGGGGAGTACAGTGGCTCCAGGCGCGCCTGCATCAGGGGAAGCCACGGGTGGATCCAAGAGTGGATGGGGACGGTGTCTGTCAGTGGGTTCCAGTTTTCCACCTGTAGCAGGAGTGGGGCGGGGGGGAAGCAGCAGTTCATACAGCCTGTGGGACAGTCACATGATGCTCTGTGTAGTTAACAGCAAGGAGGCCACATGCTCTGCTGGCCAAGGTCCAGTGCTTTGCTGATGAGGTCTCCATGTTATGGAAGCCAGGTTAAGTCAGAGGCAGCCGAGGTGCTTGGTAGGCCTTTTACCCTACATTTCTCCGAAACAGACTCACAAATGAGTAAATCTATGCAATTGTATTAAATCTAAGAAATGGCACAATTCTAATTTTAATAAACCAAGAAAATGAATTCCATATTAATGGGGGCTTTGGAGAGAAAAGGTCTAGAGTTAACATAAGACAACAGCTGTGCTGATAAATTCTGTTAGTTGCAGGTATTTTAGCAGCACTGACATAAAGAGAAATGCTAAATGAGTCCCCATGGTTACTGATGAGAGCTTGTTCCCAGACTCTGGGCCTACCTCCTTCTGCAGCTTGGGGAAGATGAGCTGGTCCAGTATATTATCCAAGATCCACACGGGGATAATGTGTACCCAGCTATCCAAGAAGTCCACCATCGGCTCGCAGTTCCTTGGCTGCCACTGGCTAACAATATTTCGAACAAAAGGCATCCAGACTTCCCATATCAGCCTATGGGAGAAAGGCAGAGGGCAGGCTGGCCTACTGCACCGACTGGTTTCACAGTATACAAAGTACACCACTACCCACTTCTCTACAATAAGAAAAAGGCAACAGCATGAAACTCTGGTCAGAAAACCACCAGGCCAAGTCCCCACACTGGCCAGACCTGTGCCTGCCGCTTCTCTGCTCTCCTGGCTGCCCACCCAACCTCGGGGCCTCATTCTCAGCAGTACCTGCCTGGCCTGGCAGGGTTGCTGTGGGGTCATACAGGCTCAGGGCCCCCACATGAGGGCCCCTCTCTCCAGGTGTTGTGTGCTTTCCCACCAGAGCTCTGCATAACTGATGCCTCACCCTCTGGGTCATGGCTTTAATGTCACCTCTGAGAGACCTCTGCCTCAAACCTTCTCCCTCAAATAGGTGCATCATGTGCCCAGTTCACACCCTGGGCTTATCTATCCACTTCCTTATTTGCCATCTGCCTTTTCCACTTACTGTAGACACAGGCTGTCTGCTTTACTCTCAGGGTAAGCCCAGCACATACATGATCCTCAACAGACACTTGACAAGTGTAGGGTGAACTAATGAATAAGAACTGAAATTCTCAGAGTAGTGCCAGCATGCAGCAGAGGGTTAATAAAGGCCAGCACCTCAACCTTCCCCAGTCAACAGTAATCCTCAGTCCTCCAAGGGGGATGGCAGCCGGAATGCTGCACGCTGCCCTGGGCTCGGTACCTGTGAAAGGCGTCTGCTGAGAGGTCCTGCCCACCATGAGACAGGAGCTGGTCATTCTCCAGGAGACTTTTCCACTTGGAGATGATCTCGGTGCCATAAGTACAGTCCTGAGGAGAAACACAGCGGCTGAAGGGCAGTGCTAAATCAGCCCTTCTTGCCCGTGGACAATCTCTTCCAGCCGCGGAGTGCCCTAAATCAGAGGTAGAGGCTGATTTCCCCAACAACTCACTTTGAGGGGATCCCACTCCTTGAAGTACTCTTTCATGAGTGGATAGACGATGGCCACGGCGAGGTCCACGCGGTCGGACATCCGGTACTCCTCGTAGTACTTGTCCTGCAGGGTTTCAAAGATGTGGGCACACTCATCCAGGGTGAGGGGGTGGCTGCAGTTGGGCTGCATACGCCGCTCGCACTCCTCCACCATCTCCAGGACCTTGCTGAGGTTGGAGATGACCCGTTCCTCATGGTCCAGGACCTCCGACATCTTCTCCAGTTCATGGGAGAGGTTGACCACCATGTCCCGCTCATATTGCAGCTGCCGGTCGTTCTGGATGATCTCCTGCTCCGTGAGGTCGATGAGCAGCTGCAGGTTGTGCTCCAGCTCGGGCAGCGCAAAGCCTGGGGCTTTGGCCTCTCTGCCAGGCTGTGGCAGCTGTTGTGACTGCAGCGGCAGCCCGTCGTCGGGGATGTTGTGTTTGTGGCTGATCTGGCTGTAGCTATAGTAGACCTTCTGCTCCCGGCCTGTCATGTCTATGACCTTGGAGAACAGCAGAGGGGACGCAGGTTAACACTCACTATCGTTGCCCTCTGAAACACACCGAAGGCTGGGGAAGGCACAATGATAGTGGAAATGTGTAAAAGCACACTATTTGGCAGAACTGGAGAAGGGTGGTGTTTCTCAAAGGGGGCTCTGTGATGCACTAGGTAAGAAGTGGCTCGGGGACAAGACAATCATGCAAAAACAGTCCTAGATTGGGTCCCTTTGGACAAAGCAGATAGGACTTTTTAGAAAAACTGATTAAATTTGAAAACAGACTATTTAGCTAAGATAGAAATCTATTTTTGTGGAAAAGTAGAGGCTATACTAATCAATGCAGTTAGTAAAGAGTACAATCAAAATAACACCTTTGGTTTAAATAGTGGATACTTAGGCAAATATCTGAAAGGATGGACACATCGAGGTGTTAAACTTGGGAAGGAAGGAAAATAATATATTTTTATATTTTTGCCTCTGTATTTCCTGTCTAAAATGTACTACACACTGCTCTACTAAAAAAGCTGTTTTTACTTTGAAAACAAAACACAGCATACAAAAATCCCAGTTATTAGAGAAAGGCAACCTAAGAAATGAGCTAATTCCAATGTTTCAAGAAAACTGAGGAAATCTAAATATGGCCTATAATGAAACAATTATTTATCATCACTTTAAGAGTGTGATCCAAGAACTGTCTAAAATCACCTGGAGAGAAATAAACTTGGAGTCCTCGGGCCCAGTCTAGATCTACTGACTCAGCCACTGGCTGGGACCTGGACATCTGCATTTCTTACTGGCCCCTCGATAATCTGATGTACAACACGCCGATGTTGAGAACCCCACTCATGACTCTGAGCTTTGTGACACATGCACACCATCCTACACCAAACTTCGACAGACAGCTGTCACCACTGTTCTTTGGCTACCTGAGTAAAGGAAAACCTAAGACTGCACATAACTGAAAATGTGATCTATTCTTAAGGAAGAAAATACTCAGTGCTGGTGTGCCCTGAGGACTCTCTCTGCACTCCTGGTCAGAGAGTAAGTTCATGTGCCCTTTCTAGATTCAAGGGTCTTTGAGACCTTCCTGTTTTCACCTGGTGATTCTATTTCTAAGAATCTATCCTTAAAAAATGAAACAAAGACGTTATGTAAAAACTAGCTTGCTAAAACCCAAACCAAACCAGAAAGAAAGTTAAAGATCTAGTGAGAGAGGTGGGACCTTGTAACAGTGCAGCCGCTCTCGGGTTACACACTTGTTAAAGACAGTGTTCACACAGAGTTTTCAATAACACAAATATTATTAAATTCACTGGCTCCCAGCTCCAGAAAGAAGGGTGCATTGTTTACCACTCTAGCACCGTGAAGAGTGCCTGGCACACAGTGAGAACGCAGTAACTTACTGAAGGTGTGAGTGCAGTGAATGGGAACATGCTGTTATCAAACGAGAAAAGCCTGGCTAGAAGCCCCAAAGGGACCTTAGAAAATGTTCTGTGATTGACTCCAGGATGTAGGATTTTAGTGTTTTGCAATGCCCCATCCTGGACAAGGTGTCCAAGGGCCCACATACCTTGACCTGGGAAAGCTCCCTCTGGGGAGTGGTAAGCTTCTTGCTAATTCTGCCCTTGGCCTTCAACTCTTCCACAGTCTTGTAAGAGTATTTGGGTTTCTTCTTGCTTCCGCTGGGGTCTTTCCTCCACTGGCTCAGCTCCTTCTGAAACTCCTGAACCAGAGAGAGAGTCTGTCACAGGAAAGCCCACTTTTTACAGCAGGTGGGGCCACTGAGACCATTAACTAACAAATATTTAATAGCTTCTTAGATTTTCACAAAGTTCTCTGCTAAGGATTGTGTCTGAGGGACACTAAAACCAACTAAAGATACTCCTTGACACCCACTCCCCCTCTTACAAATACTGAGGTTCAAAAGACAGGTATACCAAACTAGAAAAAGAAACAAAGGTAAAGGCAACATTTACTGAGCATCTATGTCAGGCACTAAATTAGTTTTAAATTTACGTCATGTGAAACTTAGAAATGCAGCATATAGGATTTTTTAAGTACACAAAATCCTGGCTCTAATTTAAAAGGGAGGTAAATAAGCAGGTCCCTAAGTTTCAAAGCACAGATATCTTTTACAATCAGGTTTGCAAAACTTTTCCAAAGGAAGATCTAAAGTAAAGGAGGGAACTGTTAGAGGTTTGTAGATTCTGGCCCAGAAGTGGTTTTGTGGTTGCCATTTTGTTTTTCTTACCTTTATTTAAAACTTCAAATTTTTTCTCAAAAAAATAAATAAAATCTGGACTTCTTTGGGAAAAGCAGAAAATCAGACAATGTTGAGCCCACATTCTACAGGGCAATAATCACCTAGTGCTGAATAGAAACTACCCGTTTAGATGGGCTATGCTCCCACCTGTCTGCTGCAGGCCCCACCACTCCTTGCTGCGTCACCTCAGGCTCGCCTTCCTCACTTACATTGTGTATCTGGCCCTTGTTAGCTTCTAAGTCTGAGAGCCCGACTCAGTAGTCAACCCCACATTATCAAATGTCTCTTTCCCCAGTAAAAGAGAGGGTCATTGCCAAGAACAGAAACATGTGTCTTTGCAGCATCCTGCTTTCCTTCATAAATGCAAAAAAAGAAACATTTCAATCAAGAGAGCTGGCCCCTTCTGTCACTGGAGCAGAGCGATACACAGTTGACAGCATACAGCTCTCTGGCGCACTTGGGATGAAACCCTAGCATCTAAAATAGCTTTCAAGACCAAGTAGTGTGGCCTGCCCACTTCTCAAGGTGCTTCCTTTCCTTCCTTGCTTGGCTATACTACGGTCCTGCCTTGTCTCCTTAATGTCTCCACCATCAAGCTCGCAGCTTTTCTCTCAGTATCCTGTGGCCTCCTGACCCTCCCTATGGCTGATGCCCTCTCTTCTGCCCAGTGTCAACTGAAACATCTCCTTTCCAAGAGATCTTCCCTAACCATCCTATTAAAAGCATGTCACCCCCGCCCTGCCACAAATACACACGCACACCCTATCTTATTTTCTACCTTGGCACTTCTTAGCACTACTCTTTCTAATCACATCGTAGTTGCCTGTTTACTGTCTGTCTCTGTCCACCAGGCTCTAAGCCGTCCGTCACGGTACACCCAGCCTCCAGCAGTGTCTGGCACAGGATATGCCATAACCACCTGAAGACTGACATGAATGAATGAACAAAGTTACAAACTAACTGAAGTGGCACAGACACCACCACCCAGCCTCCTAACTTTTGGTTACCTCTTCGGCTTCTTCTTCAGAGTCAACCACGGGGAAGTCTTGCAGGGACTGAGTGGTCCGCTCTGAGCCATAAGCTCCCACGGCACCTTTTCCCTTTCTCTGTTTGGCTTCGATTGGGTTAATGATACCTGTCAAATTTCAGCAAAAAAAGAGATTCAGATCACAGTAATCCTTGTACCTGAATAAGCCACTCAGTGAAATCACACTTCCTTGGACATTACATACAATAACACGTGACCCAGCCAAGAAACCTCTTCTCTGCCCTCACAATACTGTTCAGAACTGTCCTGTGTGATGTGAAACTTCAGGGTATTTATGCAGCCACAGAACAGTTTGCTAACATTAGGTTATTGATGTCCTAAAGACAGATTTCCGTTTCTACTTGGATTTATTCTTAAGTTATGGACAGGAAGAAAAGAGAAAAGTTAATTTATTACTAGGAACTCAGGCACATTAAATTTGAGGCTTTGTTCATTTGGAAGCCTTTAACATGGAAAGTACAGTAATTCAGATAATCTATTGATTCTGACTGAAGTAAGGTGAACTGAGACTCCATCTATTTTACATTTATCCCAACTATGCCTGTTTTATAACATGGTTAAACCTTGGAAATAAATGTTCTTCTTATATGAGTTTACGAACAAGACAACATTTTAATGAAGATTTTCCCTTACCCCAAACTTTCCACATCCTTTCACTTCCAGTTAGTACTGCTTAAATCTCAAATTAGAACATTCCCCTTTCTTGTTCCTGGTCACCATTTCTATCCTCCCTCCAGTTCATGTATGTTTTTTTTTTTTTCATACAGCTTATGTTTTGAACACATAACCTGGATAATTATGTAGGGAGTGGAATCTGAATTATAGGGAATACTACTGATTACATCCAGTTGGTGACTGCTCATGGGCAATAACTCAAAAACCAGGACAACACCTCCCTGCAGGAGGAATGCAACTGCTTGGTGTGAGTGGCTCTGGTACCAGGAAGATAACAATGTGTGAGAGGAGCTGTGTCTCCATGGGGTTAGGGGAGCGAGGACAAGAGGAGACAGTGCTACTGAGCAAAGGTGAAGGAAACCAACACAGCATTTGCTTGGCCAAGTTTATAGCTAAATGTCTCTAGCTATTTTAAAAAGCTACACACAATACTTCATTGAAATTCCTGAAGGACAGATAGCTGTTTTTGCAAAACTGAAACCCTTGTGAGCAGGAACTATAAACTCTCATGCCTTCAGGGCCCAGGAAAATTAATGTAAACAAGTGGGTTAAGGCAAAGGATGACAGGGAGTGGGGACCGTTTCGAGGAGACCATGAGCACTACCCTGGGGCCAATGATTCAGCTGAACCAATTACTGTCAGGCAGGTCTAGAATTTTAGCTGAGGTTGTCTGACTTTTAAATACTGGCTATGAATTCAAATTTTTTTAGAAACATGGACAGGCCCAAAAGAAGCTTGTCTTCAACGTATGAGCTTACAGCCTGTTCTAGATCCTAACCCTCTTCTTCCTGCTCAAACAAGTATTATATCTCAGTTTGATAAAGCAAGGTAGCTCAGGAGCACAACTAGTCTTGTGTTGGCAGATCAGGCTGAAGAGTTTAAGTACTTTCAAAGGAGAAAAAGCAGACCACTCCCCAAACCACTCCTTCCTCTGCCTTGCCTCCCTTGCTCAAGACACAAGGTTGATGGTGCCGTTACCTTGTGCATTCTTCCCGAGGCCCCTTCCAGGAACATAACCCATCTTCTGAAGAAGCTTCTGTCCAATTCCTTTTGTATGTCTTTCCCAGCTGCCAAAATCCATGAAAGATTTGGTTCCTCCTGCAAAACCTTTCTGGCTGGGTTTAAAATTGCCACCCTGAAAAAAAAAAAAAATCAAAGCATAGTTGATTGGAAAAAGAAGAAAATTCTAAGAAAGACAGCTTGGCTGATGAGAAAATGTCCGGGCAGTCACACAGCACTATGAAGAGTTTCATATAAACCCAAAATATGTCCATGATGTGTTAGGAAAGAAAAGAGACTGCATCACACACTTCACGTCTTGCAGAACCAGCCACCACAAGGAGCAACCCACACAGCTGGCCTCCAGCTGAGACCCCCACTTGCTAGGAGATACTTGGCCACAATGACCTTCTAAGGATATTACTAAGGTCACAGTCCTTTGATAAAGATGTTACCGTTTTCAACTTCTTTGGTCCGAAATCCTTAGGAAATTCATCCTGCTTAGCAGGTTTCTCTTCATCATCAGAATCTTCCAGCTCCGCCTCCTCTGCTGCCCCTTTCTTGAGCCCGGCACTGATGAAGTTGACTGGAGCGGAGTAGTCACGGGCCCTGCAGGTAAACACAATGCCCCATGGAGTGGTCTGTAAAGAACTCGTCTGCAGCCATCCCCTGTAGAAACTTTGCCGGCCAGAGAACTCCTTAGAGTTCATGGGATCCATGTTAAAAGAACAACACATTTACTTATATTAAAAGGGCCTCAGATCTGGCATCACATTTAACTTTTTTACCTGATGTGTTCGAGTCAGCTCTACGGCTGAAGAGCTATCAGTATCAGTATCAGTGTAGAGTCGATTAAAAATTCAAAGTATGTTATGATAATCCCGCTTTCCTTTTACATTTTTTAAAATTAACTTAATTCAAAAAGCATTTCTTTTGGACACTATTTCAAGTACAAAAATCAAACAAGAAAAGAAATTCTGACAAAATCATAAACATCATAAGAGATTATATAAATAGCAAGTATACTGACGATTATATCAAACTCTAAGAAAAAGTTCATGTCCATTAGTTTGTATATAAAAACTAAAATACCTAAGACATTAACCCTGTAAGATGGAAAGTATTGATTTTAACTGATTGTTTCAGGAGTGTACTTAAGTCATTAACCACATTAACCACAGACCCTTTTGTATAAACTGAAGCCAACACCTTTGTATTGTGTGGTTAAAGGAACACAGCGAAAAGGTTCCAGTGAAAAACCCTGGGAATACTGCAAAATGAAGTGATGCTTTATAAAATGACAAACCTAGTAATTAAACATCCCCATGGAGGCAATAAAATTGAGGAAACTCTTTCCTAAAAGATGCAATATAACTTATTGGTTAAGAGCCCAAAACTCTACAGTCAGCTAGGCCAGGGTTCTTAAAGCCTAGCTGTATGGCCTTTGGCCGCAGTTTCTTAATCAGTATGAGATGATGATAATGGTACCTTTCTCATAAGGCAAATGAGACCAGGCATGTGAAAAACCCAGAACAAGGAAGCAGCCAATAGATGATGGCTGCTCTAATTAGCTCATGATTATGCAGTTCTTGACCCTGATCTATTTATCATCCACTTTTAGAGTTCTTTGCCAGATGAGAAGAGATTGAACTACTCTCTTTCTTTTCAGCCTCCTTTGTGAAAAAGGCACAACCTCAACGGGCCCACAAACCACGGATAAGGACAGGGAGACAAACCCAAACCTGCTACACACTCTAGATAAGCAGGTTGCAGCCCCCACACACATAACTTCACACTGAAGAGCTTTTAGCCTCAATCCTTACCTCCCTACCACCAACCTAGCCCAGGCCTCCACCACCTCTGCAAGGACTGGTGCCTTGGCCTCCCCACAGAGCTCCATGCTGATTCTGCACATCAGCAAAAAGGTCTTCTCCAAATGTAACCCTGCCCCAGGTCATATCCTCTCCATAAAGAGCCATGGGCCTCTTCTCAAACTACGCTCTGCTCCCCTCCCTCTTGCCACATCAACCTGCAAAATTATTCAGATCCTGATGGATACCCTGTTGCTTCCCATCAAGGGTCTTTGCATACTCATGCCTCTCCTACCACCTTAGTAACCTTCTATTTTCATATCGGCTCAAGGGGCACTTCTCCAAAGAAATCTTCCCTAACCTCCAGAATAGGTCAAACACCCTGAAATGAGCTCTCCCTCAGGCCCTAAATCACAGTTACCAACTTCCATTGGGTGAGCTGTTGATTAATGCCTAACTCCATCCACTAGGGACTGGGCTCTTGGCAAGGACTGGGTCTACATAAGGCCCTATATAATTGCTCAATAAACACAACTGACGATCAAATCAGTGAAAGAACACTTTAGCCTAAAGAGGAAACTGATACTCCCTAACTGATGTCACAGCCAAGGGACTCAGTAAGGCTAGAGAGAAGTATATTTAGTGGGTATCTCCCCAATTCCCTCTCCATCTACCCCAATCCATTCCCAAAAGCAAGGGGAAGCCACTCCATGCAAGCCAGTACCGTTTGCCTCCAAAGCTGGGCCTCTCTTCATCTGAGTCTCGTTCTGCCCACACTCCATAGGTGGCCTCTTCCTTCGTCTGCCAGTGGCGCTGCCGGTTGGGGTTGAACTCATTCTGCAGATCCCAGTCTGTGATCTCAAAGTTCTCCCGCTCATCCTCGTCATCATCCATGTGGCCTTCCCCGTCCCGGTACAGGTGGGACAGTGACATGGCCAGTCACTAAAGGAAGACACAAAAAAGGCACAGTCTCTGATAAGTCTTGAGAGTGGCAAGAAGGCTTCCTTGTGAGTTCCTACTCTTTGCTACCTTCGGAACTTCCTCCAAACTTCAAGTCCATTCAAATCAGTTATAATTCAAAAAAGCAGCCATTAAAAATATATTTTTGGATATCAGTACAAAAACAGTGGGACAAACGATTAGTCCCTACAGTCTATGTGATTCTAAAGCACGTATTTCCTTGCCTTATCAGTGTCATAAAACCTCTCACAAACACACACAAACCACAAAAAAAAACTAAGTTATTCTATATATTATTGCCTCAGAAATTGTGTAGACATCATTCCCAGACTCAACAATTTATTACTTTTTTTCTATTGTTGAGAGAAGTTATATCTGGACCCTTGGCAGTCCCAGGAAGTGATTTCTTTAGAATATGCTTTCTGAAATGCATTACTTGATGAGGCCTTAAGACTTAGTTTTCCTTCCCAAATGCGAACCTCTTCTGATGGCTGGAAGACAGTAGTGATTATGAACACTACCTAACAGTTAAACATCTATTGAATAGAATAGAAAATTCAGCTCCTGCTAGCTGGGTGATGAAATTCAGCTGTTTCTTTCTTAAATGCATTAACTACCACATCAGCCTTAAAGAATACTTGCAAGGCAGAGTTAATGAGATGGCATGCAAAAAACATTGAACTCAGAATAAGTGTTCAAGGAACAATGGCTGTTACTGTAGTCACATGATTAGGTTCATCCACATTACAATTACTGGACTAGGGAGTGAACTTTAGCAAAGTGATTGTGAAATCAGCTGCTAAAATCACAGCTCGAATTCGAATCCTCACTTTACCAGGTACTCAGTGTATGAGAATTAAAGGCACATTAAGTTCCAAGTACACAACACCACATGGTAATACACTCAATTTATGACAGCAATTGTAATTCTGGTCTATCAGTTGCTGCAAGCAGCCTTCACAGACAGGGAGTTTGTTTACTATCTCCACAGGCAATGTCAAACTCTGATCAGCTGTTACATAGTTTTCCCTGCTTGTTCTACTCATTGGTGTACTGGTTGGGTGCTGCTAGACCTAACCCATGCAGGAGTGCAAAGGAGGGAAATGTTCTGCAGAGTCCCAGATACATGAGAGTCAATAATACCACTGCCTTCTTCCGCACAGGGCCTGGTAATAATCACAGAGTTGTCGCGAGTTAAAGATATTTCAGGTGGTGCTAAGTACCTGCTGGATGCCTAGGCCGATAATCATTAACGTAAGCAACAAGACACTTCTACGAGGTTGGTACTATTAGTTTCAGACGAGAAAAATGAGGCTCCGAGAAGTTAAACAATTTGCCCTATCCACATCTAAAAGGGCTCGACACTAGGTGGGCTTAAAGCCAGGGTTCGAGCGTCTCTCTACCTGCTGTCCAGGTTTCGGTTCCCAACTCGACCCAGGCCCCCCGACTCCTCCGTAACCCCGAGCGGGCCCGCCTCTCTCTCTCTCTGCCTCGGCAGAGCTGTCTGCGAAATGGAAGCCCACACCGGCGAGGCCGAGGCCTGCCTCCCGTGGCCCTCGCACCCACTCCCCCCGGTACGGAGCTCCCCGGTCCCCTTCCACTCCCCGGCTCACCTCGCCCGCGTCCAGCGTCCTAAGGTCAGGGTCCCACTCAGTGCGAGAGAAGAGCAGCTCAGGCGGTCGGACCCCGGATGTGCCGGGACCGGCGCGCCGGAAATGACGTTTTTCGACAGTGGAAATGTGCGCTGGTTGCCGTGGGAGCAATGGAACGCTTGAGCGGTTCTGCCTCTAAAGCCGCGGGCTGAGATGCTTGAAAGGACAGGCGGATTTTCAGGGCCCTGAATGGCTGTGAGGGTGATATCCTGGCCCTGCCGGCCTCCCTGCCGAGCCCGCTTCATGGCGACGCCCAGCCTGTAATGACTAGTGTGGACGTCGCCGAGTCACCTCTGCGGGCTCCTTTGTCAGCGGTGGAATTCTAAATCTGTAAAATGGGTATATGATATAAGACTAGCTCATAAAATAGTTCTGAAGAATCGTGAGACACATTAAGGGGGCTGGGATGCGGCATTCTTAGAATAATGATGGCCAATACCATATCCTGAATCTTTGGGGTCTCAGTATAAGTATCGTGTAGGCCCAGAGCAATTGCCTTATCTAGGTGTCTTAGGGAGTGAAGGAATGAATGGGCAAATTCTAGCGGTCCCAGGTATTCCCTCCAGGAAATCTTTCCATTCTCTTTATTTCCAACATGTTGTAAATAAATTTCATTCATTCGCTAACCTAATAAAAATATACTGAGTGCCTACACTGCACTCGGTTCAGAGCACGCAATAAACAAAACAAGCGCCGGCTCTCCCAGGGTATCCCTCATTAGCTCTGAATTCTGTGTAGGCACAAGGGCCCTGGAGTTCTAATCTTAGCTCTACCACTTATCAACTGTGGACCTTGAGTAAGTCACTACATCTCTCTAAGCCTTAGTTTTCTCTTCTGCAAAATAGTTGAAGATCCAATGAGATAAAATATATAAGCCATATAAGTACATAGTAGGTGCTTAGGAAGTGTTAGCTGTTAATGTTTGCTTATGTTCTCTCTTTTTCTCCTCCCTACGATAGAAAGATCCAAGAGACAATTATTGGAGTGAACAAAGAGCACTGTACTTAGAGTCAAAGGACTTCAGTCTAACCTCCCATGGTTGTTAGTAATTAAATGAGAAACTACATGAACATGAAGTCAATTAAAAGTCGGCTTCTTGGGAATAGGGACTGTGATTTAATGGTCTTAGTATCCCCAGTGACATATAGTGTTACTGTGCCTAACACAAAGTATGTTTTCAAGAAAGAAACTAGAAAGTGAGGTTTTAGTAGAGAAGGCCATGGGGAGAGAGTCTGACAGACTAAAAGTTCCATCAAGGGGCAGAGTGATGGAAACAAGATGACATAAACCATTTTGAGTCTGGGCCTGAAAATGTATATGCATCTATTTATGACCCAAAGCCAAAAATATAAGCAAGCTTAGCTTGGCTTCTCTGTAGCTCTGTCTATAGCTTTACAGCCAACTTTGTAGAGCTGCAGTTATTTTGATCATGAGGGACTGATGGATTTGCTTCACCAAATGAACCCCACCATGTGGCTTCTGGAGAAGAGAACTTAGTGGACTGTTGTGGAGTCATTAAGAATGTAGGCTATGATCAAGTGATCAGAGTGTATCCTTAAGAATGGAACCAATAGAAATCACGTACCACTTGATGTGATACCCTGAGCAGATCACAGCATTGCTTCTGTGATATTCCTGCACACCCTGAACCAAATCAGACAAACCCAAATAAAGAGACATTCTACAAAACAACTAGTCTGTACTCTTCAAAAGTGCCAAGATCGTGGACGTCAAAGAAAGACTGCAGTTCCAGAATGAAGAAGAGTTAAGAGGCATGATGATTAAATGCAATCATATGATTCTGAACTGGATCTTTTTGCTGTAAAGGAAGTTTTTGGGACAACTGGTAAAATTTAAATGGGATTTGAGGTTTCCATGGTAGTGATGTATCCATGTTAATTTCCTGATTTTGATGGTTGTCCTGTGATTACATTGGAGAATGTGTTTTTTGGAAATACTAAAGTATTTGTGGATGGTAAGGCATCAACAGGAAACAATCTTAAATGATTAAGAAAAAAAAGTCTTTTTTTTAATGGACTTAGAATTTTTTTTTTAATGAAGTTTCTGGAATAAAACTTCAAGGA
This sequence comes from Pteropus alecto, assembly GCF_000325575.1. Classification (NCBI taxonomy): domain Eukaryota; kingdom Metazoa; phylum Chordata; class Mammalia; order Chiroptera; family Pteropodidae; genus Pteropus; species Pteropus alecto. The sequence continues at coordinate 1,272,718 of NW_006430462.1, forward strand.
TCCCAATCTCTATTTTGCTGCTTCCTAGGTTTGGGACCTAAGTTTTTCATCTGTAAAATGAGGATAATAACAGCACTGCTCTAAAAGGGTTGTTTTCAAGACACCCCTTCCCCCCACCTAAAAAAAGGCAGAGGTAGGGACTAATTAATGCATGTAAATCCTGGCATAGTAAGAGCTTCGTACATGGTTGTAACTATTTTTCATGTAAAAGACCCAAGCTCATACATTTGCATGGAGGGTCTCTCAGCCTCAAAGGTTAATGGTTTTTCACGATTTCTGGGTTCAAATGCCCAGACTCAGGAAAAGCAAGGAGAGAAGCAGACAGAGATTTAGATTCAGGATTTCATATCCGTCCTGGTCTCCTGTCACTGTCCAGAAAAACCCTTGCTTTGGGACTCAGGGACATCTAGGCCCGTGTTTAGATTCCCAATGAGGTACTCAGACATGTAACCTTCCCAGAAGAGGTTGCCAGGCAACAAGGCTCCTCAGCAGGAGCCTAGCAGGACTCTCGGACACTCATCAGTTCACTCCTCCCTTTTTACAGCTGAGGCAATGGAGGAGGCCATGTCACAAGGAATGTGCCCAGGGTTACACAGTAAGTTTAAGGACAGAGCTAGGCCTGGAATCCAGGACTTCAGATTTCCAGGGCAATACTTTCTCTGCTGTACCACACGTGGGGCCCCCCTCATCATCACTGCCTACTTATTTGAACTAATGCTTCTAGAGTGATTCCTATCTGCTCAGAGTCACAAAAACAAACCCTCTGAATACATTATTTCTTAGACTCCTCAACCTTCTGAGGTCGTTTCTATTATCACCTAAGTCCACACTCCTAATCACTCCTTTTTGCAGCCTGTGCTATATAACTCTGTTCCCACATTGCCTTCAAAAGATTTTGGGGGAAAATTCTTGCTCAGTTACAACTTTAAATAGATTGATACCATAGAAACAATCTGTAAGTGGTATTTCAAAGCTGATATATTTAAAGTCTAGCACAAGTACCTTTTCTAGGACAGTGACATTATACAGTTGTACATGGCTTATTCTTATTTTGGATCTTGCCACAAAAATATACATCATGTCCTGAATTGAAAATCTGGATCAACTGAGATTAACAAGTTTTGTTTCCCTTTAAATGTTTCTTATAGATGGTTTCTATCCTTTCAAGAACTTGTGAACACTATTGTTATATAGAAGGGTGGGACATGAGGTTCCACAGGCCTGAGACATCTGTAAGGCAAGCATCCTCAAGACACAGGTGAGGTGAGGAACCACAGCCTTCATCATTCATTTATTCATTCAACCTTCATCATTCATTCATTCACTCACTGAGTCACTAACACATATTTAGTAAGTTCCTATGTATCATCTATTGCAGTTTAACAATTACCTTCAAATCGAGAGCTGGAAACAACAGTGAATATTATCACACAATTTCTTTGGGCGGGAATTCAAGAGCGGCTCCGCTGGCTTGTTCTGACTTGGGGTCTTCCTTGGGACTGCAGTCAAGATGTCAGCTGGGACTGCAGTCATCTACAAGCTTGACTGGAACTGGAGTGAGTTCTAGGTGACTCACTCACATGGCTGGCAGGCTGGTGCTGGTTGTGGGCAGGAGGCCTCAGTTTCTTGCTACGTGAACTTCTACCTAAGACTGTTGAGTGTCCTCATGACATAGTGACTGGCCTCCCTGAGGATGAGTTGAATCAAGAGAGAAGGACAGAACCACCAGTCTTTTTATGATCTAGTCTCAGAAGTCATACACTGTTATTTCCCCAATATCTGATTAGTCACATGGTCAGCCCTATTTAATAGAGTTACCAGATTTAGCAAATAAAAATACAGGCTGCCTAGTTCAATGTGAATTTCAGTGAAACGACAAATGCGATTTTAGTGTATGTCCCATGAAATATTGTAAAATACTAAGAAGTCATTCATTGTTTTATCTGAAATTTAAGTTTAACCATCTATCTAGTATTAATCTGGAACTCTATCTCTACTCAGTATGGAAAGGGATGACATACAAAGGGGTGTGAATTGCAGGAGGAAAGAACTACTTGGGGCCACCTTGGAAGCTAGGCATATGCAGATAAGTGATGAGCAAAGAAAAACAATGGTTCTCAAACTCATAGTTTACAGTCTAGTAAGACCAACTTGAATCAAATCACCAAGCAAATAAATGCAAAATCTCGACTTTGGTACAGTGGTTCAAAAAGAAGTAGCTAAAGCTTGGGACAGGGAGGGGGTTGTCATCAGAAGAGCCATTTTTATGTTTTGTAGAATGAGCTTTTACATGTGACTTTGTATTTGTGTGTATGTTGGGCGGGGGGCAGCCTATGGAAGGTTCTGCCTCTAGAAGAAGGAAACAAAATCCTGAAAATACATACACACACAAATAAATACATGCAAAAAATGGTGAAAACCGAATAAGGTCTGTGGTCTGTAGCCCATAGCTTTGTACTCATTTTGATGTCGACTGCAGTTGTGTAACATGTCAGTACTGGGGAAACTGCCAGAAGGGACTCTTTGTACTACTTTTGCAACTTCATATCAATCTACAATTAGTTCAAAATAAAAAGTTAACCAACAACCCATTTAAAAAAAAAAAAATATCCAGCTATTACAGTGGAAACAAGGTTAGATCAGAATAATCCAGACTTGTGGAAGGGACTTAAGTCAGAATAGGGCCACTTGGTCAAGAGCACATCTGGTAAGTGGGGCTAGAGCTTCCACCTGAAGGAATGGCATTCCCTTTGTTAATGATCCTGAGAAGTGTTTGTTTAAAACAGAGGACAGGGCAGTAGATGTCTTCCTGGTTCTAGGCCCAGATTTTGGCTTGGGGACGTCTGGAGGAGCTCCCTCAGTGGGAAGAACTGTCCTTGGACTCCAGGCGGAGGCTGGAGAAACCCCCCAAGAAGTCTGGGGTTTGGGATGGGCTAGCCTTCTGGGAGCCTGGAATCACTATTTCAATATAAAGAAAAGGTTTGTGCTCGCTTTGGCAGCACATATTCTAAAATCAATATAAAGGAAAGGTATGTCTTTATTTTGTACCCTAATTGAGGGTACAATTTGATGAGAGGGAACATTTGATGAATTCATACAGTATGTGATGACTTGCAAGTATGTGATGACTTGCAAGTGAGGCCGATAAATTGGTTTTTATGATGACTGTGGCTGATTCTCTTTTTCAGAGATGACCACAACGCCTGTTACCCCACATGCTTTTCTGTATTGTGACCTTGCCATTCCACCAGCAAACGGAGTCTATTTCTCTACTTCCTTGGATGTGGGAGGGCCCTATGACTGCTTTGATGAACTATGTGGAAGTGACACTGGGCCATTCCCAGGCATACTCTTAACTCAGGGTCCCCAACCTCCGGGCCACAGACCAGTACCAGTCCATAGCCTGTTAGGAACTGGGCTGCACACCAGAAAGCAGCAGGCAGGCTGGTGAAGCTCCACTTGTATTTGCAGCCGATCCCCAGCACTAACATCGTGGCCTCAGCTCCACCTCAGATCATCAGGCATTAGATTCTCATAGGAGAACCAGTTCCTGGGGCCAAAAAGGATAGGGACCACTGCAGCTGATTAGAAGTTGTGCTGCTTCTAGTCTCTTGCAACACTTGCTCTAAGGAGAGGCCAGCTGCCATATTATTATGACTATCTTGAGACTGCCATGCTGTGAGGAAGCCCAGGTTATTTGTGTGGAGAGGCTACATGACAGAGATGCCCCCCAAAAGCCTCTACATGCTCCAATCATCCCAGCCCAGGCACCATACATGTGAATGAAGAAGCTTTCAGATGACAAAAGTGCCAGTCACGGTCTGACTGTAAGAACCACCCTGCTCACTCTAGTTAACTCCCAGAGCTGAGAGATGTTACAATAATTTGTTTTAGGTCCCTATGTTCAGGGCTGGTTGATTTTGCAGTAATAGATGAGTGGAACAATGAATGAAGCTGGACGTCTTCTGCTTCCCAGTGAGTGTTGACCATGGGCTTCCTATGTTTGTAACTCCATCACTGCCCATCTCACTGCAGTCTCAAGAAAGGAGATACAAGAATTGTTTTACACTGTGGTTTCATCACATCCTGCCTATGTCACCCATCAGCTCCTCCTAATAAACCTGGGAAGTTTAACTTCCCCATTCTACAGATAAAGAAATGCAGGCTCAAGCCACTCAACTGCTACGTTGGCCTGATTCCAAAAAATCCAAGCCCCAAACCAGTGTGAGTCACTTCCTTCCCAAAGCCTTGCTATTAACATCTTTAAAGATTTGAAACTCTTCTGAGCCCAGCCGATCTCTCAGCATTTGGGGCCCGTGGAGTAAAAGGTTAATCAGTAGGCTTGGAGAAATCAAACCCCACACATGCCAAAGAAAAGATTGGGCCCTTGACCAGCTCCTGGAATTATCACCTCTTAAGCCCTTGGAATATTGTCTAATAAGAGTGACCCTGGGCCACACTAGGCCAGTTAGTCGATGCCAACGACATGACTTATGATGGAGACTGTGAGTCGTGCTATATCATTTGACTCTTGGAAGGGCTGGAGACTAAGTAACTGGAGACTAGGGTGAGTCATATGGCTGCCCTACACCTATGTGACTGCTGCCCAAGAAAAAGTGCTGGACGCCAAAGCTCAGGTGAACCTTCCTGGGTGGCAGTACTGCATACGTGTTGTCACACAGCATTGTTAGAATGACGCAAGTCCCTAAGATTTCACAAGGAAAGGATGACTAGAAGCTCACACTTGGTCTCTCCAGGACTCTGCTCGACGTGCCTTTTTCTTTTGCCGATTTTAACCTGTATCTTTTCATGGTAATAAACCATAACCATGAGTCTAACAGGTTTTCTGAGTTCTGTGAATCCTTCTAGCAAATCACTGAACCTGAGGGTGGCCTTGAGGTCCCCTGACACAGGAGTTCAGCTGTGCCTTGAATGGACTTATTCTCCAGCCTTTTCTCGTCATCAATTAAACTGACAAAATTCAATATGGATAAACAAAAATCTATTCACTCTGTAAAGTAGGGCACAGACAAATGAGTCCCTGTTCACTTTATTCAAATAATATTTTTTTTTTCTTTGTGAAACTGAGTAGAACCGAGGAAGAATCAAAGTAAGCCTCATATATTAAATTTTTAAATAGATTCTTGGAATTCAAAAGTGAGGGTCAATAGGAGAGGCACAGGTTGTGGGCCTTGTCCCAGCAAACAAAGCCACCAAGGTAGTCCTGCAAATGAAGGAAGGTGGCAAATCCATTTCTTAAAAAAAGTTCTTGAGGGGAAAAATAAAAAATACCTAAGTTTCAAAAGCCGGACTACTTCCACGCTCTTCATTCTCTTCGTTCACTACCCGGGCGTGTCCGAAGATAGAGTTTCAAGGAAAATTTTCAATGATTCGGGCTTGCAAACATATGCAAATACATTCCTCATCAGCAGTCCTTTTTTTTGGCGATTAATAGCAAGCAATATGCTTGGATTAGAGGTCCGATTTCCACTCGAATGCAAAGTTTCTTCTCTTCTTGGCAACAAAGCCACTTGCAGAGACCTGAAAGGAAGGAAACCACATTAGGCCCAGAGGAACAATTCTGAAATAGATCTTTTATATTTATATGTGTGATTGCAGAACGTATGGGCTTCATGCATTCGCATAAGATGTGAGGTTATCTATATGCATCCCAGATGGCCAGAGAGAATTTAAATCCCGTTTCTTGGGTTCTTCCTCATGTCTCAACCTGCATACACCTGATCTCAAAGATACACTTTTCTTATTTATGAAGGGCAAATGGCAATGACTGCATGATAAATGCCAATGAATGTTTGGGGGCGAGGGAAGACTTAGCATTTGTTCAAGGCCAATCCTATACCAGTAATGTAGGGAGGAGGCAAGATAACTAAAATGTTAAATCGAGCTATTTTCAGAGACTAATCAGCCCTACAGCCAGGTCACAAGGAAACCTGAAGAACACAAGGAGATTTCTGCTGGGATTGCTAACAAACCATTTCCCCACACTGAAGGGAAAACAGAAAAACAGAATCTTTAAGTGGTACCCTACACAAAATAAAATCATTCATTCCCTATGGCTAAAATCATGGAGAACCGATGGATCAAAGGCTGGGAATTGCCAGCAGGCCTTTCACGCTACATATTCTTACCTTTTCTCTACTACATACTCTTACCTTTTCTCACTGTAAGCCCGTATTATAGGAAAATGGGTAAACAAAGTCTTTAAACTATAATTCACAGAAACTAAGGATGATATATAAACTGGATTCTCCAGACACTTGGGGCTTTTGTTCTTATCTGGGCATTCTGTCTTTGCTTTTCCCTTTCTCTAATAAATGTTCCTTTTGACTAACTTTGGAGGGCGTTTGAATTCTTTCTTGCGCTCAGCAAAGAACCCTTTAGGATCTCAGTGCAGGGCTTGAGCTCCCCCCAAACTCGGGTGGAGCCCTATCCTGCATCACCAGGAATCAGCTAAAGCACCCTGTATATGGTTTCTCTTTTAAACAGTGTTTAAACAGTGAACCGAGGGGTATATCTGGCTTTTGTCAGCAAGAATATTCAAGATTCTACTAACGGATCTGCAGGTAGAGCAAGGGGAATAGAGTAAGGGAGAAACATAGAGAACATTTGTTTCCATGAGAGGTTTTTTTTCCCCTCTGGAATTAAATAGAACTTCAGGATCTCAGCAAAACTCAAGATGGGAACCCTGATAATGACAGGGGCTGAGTGTCACCAGCCTTGTAGGTTGGTGCCAAGTGGATTTCAAAAAAAATGAAAAAAAAATTCTGATTATTTAAAAATAAGGAGACTAAAAATAAAGTCTTGGTTAGAAGTGCTGTTTCTGTCTAAAAGACTAGGGAAAATAGCAATGTAAGTTGGTTCTGACCTCTCTGTAAGTCCAAATTTCCTTGTGCCTGATAAGAGGTGGGGGGCGGACATAAGGAAGTGAGCTCACTCACTGGACTTAACTCCAGTGCCTGCAACCACAGCATGGGCCCATTACTCCCACGTGGGCCAGCTCACTTCCTCTCAAGGCTACGCTTGTTGGTGGACACTGGTGAAGCCCCATTCTCCACATGTGGAAAATGGAGGCTGAGATGAGTCAAACCCAAAGTCAGTTCTTACATCTTTGACTTCAAGTTCAGAAGCTGTTCTCCTATCCCTTAGCCAAAATATAGATGGATAAATATACACTTAAAATTGTTCCTTAAAAGCAAATTCTGGGGGGAGATGACTTTTGGGTGGCTCTGTGGTCTTGGGCAAGGCAAAGCCTTTCTCTGGGCTTTGGTTTTCTCTTCCGTAAAATGGGACAATCAGGTCACCTGCCTCCTAGGGCTGCTGAGAGTTAAATGAGAAACACAGGAGGAGCACTGGGCCCAATGCCGCAGGGGCTTATTCTTAGACTAGAACTGCTTGTGGCTATTGTTAGAATATTAATTGCTCTGGGCCGAACCCGATGTTGTTTACTGAACTGACAGCATTCCATGCAAAAATGGTTCTAGAAGCCCTCATCACACTGGTCCTCCGAGCCCCCTCTCTAATGCCAGACAAACCTTCATCTGGTTGGCTCCACATTGATCCCTGCCCCCACCCTTGTCCAGAGCTAGGAGACTAAGCCTTGATTCTATAAATAGCTCCCCAGCCTATCACCATGGAAACCTCCCAGAGGGCTGGGTCAGCCCACCTTGATGGACACTCTTCCCCAGGGAGGCGCTGGAAAGACAAGCTTTTCAAAAAGTGGATTCTGGGCTCAGAAGTGGCGGGTGCCCCCAGCGAAGTCTGCAGGCCTACCTGGAAATCATGAGCTTCCCAAGTGGGAGGAGGTGCTGTTCTGGTTCACCTGGAAAAAGACAACATACAGAGAAAGGGGTTATGACCAAGTGTGGGTGCTAGGGTCTTGCTGCTCTGAGGTTTATCCCTCAGCATCATTGCATCGGGCACACACATGCACTCGTTCATTGAATATTTACTGCACACCCACTATGTGCCAAGTGCTGGGGATATGTGAACGTGACAGACCCAGTCCTATTCTCATGCAGCTTACATTCTAATACAGTGAGAGCCTGATAAACACATAGGCAAGATAATATCAACCCCGGGCAATACAGTTGGCTGATGTGTGTGACTGTTGTTGGGACTACTTCACATAGGGTGGTTAGGGATGACACAAGGGGATGACATTTAAACTGCAGTGCAATGTCCTGGGTTCCTGGAACACAGTTCTTAAAACATGTGAGATCTCCAAGCAGCTTCTGTATGCTAATGGGATCACTGGTGGCAGGGTGCCTCTAGAAAGCTTCAGCATGGCGGCAGCTGGTCACCAGAAAGACCAAGGCATGATTAAAGGGCTGGAAATTTCGACCCCACACCCCTCAGCCTCTGGGGAAGGGAGAGAGGCTGAAGACTGAATGAATAACCAATGGCCAAACGATTGAATCCATCATGCCTACTTCATGAAACCTCCATAAAAACTGCTAAGCGACAGGTTCGGAGAATTTCCGAGCTGGTGAACACATCGAAGTGCTGTTGGGGTGGGGGGGAGGTTCACGCACCCAGAGCATGGGATCCCCACCCCTTCCCCCAAACCTCACCCGATGCATCTCTTCCATTGAGATGTTCCTAAATTGTGCCCTTTATAATAAACTGGTGACCTGGGAAATAAACAACTTACCTGAGTCTTGTAAGTTGTTCCAGCGAATTATCAAACCTGGGGAGTAGAGATCATGGGAAGCCCCAAATGTGTAGATAGCCGGGCAGAAGTGCGGGTAGCCTGGGCACCCCACTGCAGCTGGCATCTGAAGTGGGGGCAGCCTTGTGGGAATGTGCCCTTAACCTGCAGGGTCTGATGCTATCTCTGGGAGTCGGTGTCAGAATTGAACTGAATTATTTTATTTGACACCCAGTTGGTGTCCAGACAATTGGTTGGTGTCAGAGAATTGGTTGTTGGTGTTGGAAAATACTCCATAAACCAAAATCTAAAAGATGAAAACAAGGCCTGACATGCAAAGATCTGGGTGGAAAAGCATTCCCAAAGGGGGAACAGCAATGACCTGGAAGGGGGAGGGTGTTTGGAGCCTGCTTTGCATTAGTCGTCATTCTAACATGTGAGCTGCTTTGCTCTGCTGGCTTAATATTTCTCCATATTTTGGGTTTCATAATTACCATTTTGGATGGCTATAAAGGCTTCTGTAGAATGTGTGTGCCATCATTTACTTAACTGTTGACCTAAGATAGTTTCCAATTTTTGCTATATCCTGAATAAAGTCCTGAGCACAGTGGAGGGCAGTGGAGGGGATGGGGGAGGGGAAAGCCAGGGTCTGGTGTGCAGGGCAGCTCGTCAGAGGGTGGGAGTGCCCACGATGACAGAGAACATGCCATTCCTTCGAATTTTGTTTCTTACACAGCAAAAAATCAGCCTCAGGCCAGCTAGATGTCTTGCACACGCCCTACACTGCAGGGGACTGTCAACTGGTCCAAAGCTTTTATGAAACAATTTTAGCCTTGTAGTTCAAAAAGTCTTAAAAAGATCTGAATGAACCATTCTACCCACTGATCCTACTTCTTAAAAATGTATTTTAAGGAAATGATTCAGTAGAGCCCTCCCACCCTTGCCCCACAGAGGAAAGTCAAAATCAGAGTGATGTGCACGTGACATAATTTGGGGTATTTCCAAAAGCAGAAAATGATCTTAAGGCAACAGTCAAATGGTGGCACATAAAAATAATGCATTCCAGAGAATACTGTGTAGCTAGCCATCCAAAATGGCAAGAGTGAAACCACAAGATGGAAAAACATTAAGAAAGCAAACAAAGCAGCTCATGCATTGGAATCTCCATGAAAGCAAAAATGCAAATCCGGGTGGGCAAAAAGGCAATATGCAAAAATGAAAAGAGTTTCGAATTGTGGATAATTCCTCTCACTCCCGCGTCTGTTGTTCTTGTTACATCATCTCTTTGGTTGAAAGAGATAATAAATTACTACTGACTAATTCTGGCGACATTTTTTCACAGTGGCTAAGGATGGGTCTCTGATCTCACAAAGGGAGTGTGGACCTCGCCCCAAAGAACAGAGATGTGCACAAAAGCTGTGTTGCCCAGGCAATCAGACTTCATGAATTTGAGAATTAAATTGGGGATTGGCACAGGGTGGCCTGCCCTTTATTTGCCAAATTAAATACACACACACATACACACACGCACACACACACATTAAAACTACTAATTTTAACACTGCCACTTCACTTAAAAGGGAGCGCTTTAACACTAAAAGGAGGACAGCTATAACGTTGATGAAGGGGGAGTTCTTCTTGACATGCTCCATGGACCGCCTGCCAGGGACAAAGGATATACCCAGGGTGTGTGAGCAGCACAGCCATGGGTGTGTGCACAGGGATGCAGAAGGGTATCACGTCTGCATCTGCACATATACCTGTATCACATGACCCTCATGTTTCATTTTCTGGTAGACTGAAGAAAATATTGTGCTGGGTCATGTCTGAGAATTGCTGCTTTAAATAAAACTGAATTTGGGGCTAAAGACAGAGAGTTCCCACCAAGTCCCTCCAACTGCTTTCGAGCAAGGAGACAGTTGAAGGAAGGGGCTCAGGCAGAAGGGCTGCTGAGACCTGGCCCCCCAGCTAGATCAGACACTTACAGAGTCTCTGGCCCAACCCCCATCTCCACTCAATTTTCTGACAAGGAAACTATCATCCATATTAGAGAAGTGAAGTGTCTAAAGGCATGCGGCAAGCTAGTGGTATGACCAGATAAACAGAACTCAGAAATTCCTGTGGGGTTTCTAACCTGAAAATATCCTTTCAGATTGGCTGGTGTTTTATAGTCCCCTTTCAAAACCTAGGAAAGAGAAAAGAGATATCAATGATTATCATGAAAATGATCAAAAAATAAAATTTAGTCCATTACCTCCACATCCACTTACTCTCCCTCCCATCCATCCATCCATCCATCCATCCATCCATCCATCCATCCATCCATCCAGATGATCCACAAGTAATAATAAAGACAAGTAAGCAAGAACATATACAAACCACAGGAAGTGCTACAAAGAAAGTAAAACAAAAGGATGTGCTCAGGCGTGCCCAGAGGGCTTCTTTTGAGTGTATGATTAAAAAAACCTCTTGGAACAGGAGATCTTTGAGCTGAACCTCAATGACAAGGAAAACTAGCCAGGCTAACCTCTGAAGGAAAAGCATTCCAGGCAGAGGACACAGCCAGGGGGAAGGCCCTGAGTTGGAAAAGAGAAAATTCCTGGCCTTTCCACTATCTTGTGATATATAGGGCACCAGTGCTGTCCAATCCTGATAATGCAAACCATCCATGTAACTCAAAAATTTTCCAGTAGCCACATTTAAAAAAAGCGAATCAGGTAAAATTAATTCTAGTAATACCTTCTATTTAACCTGATATAGCTAAGATATTACTATAACATGTAATCAGTATAAAAATGATTAATGAGAAATTGTACATACATCTTTTTGTACTACGACTTCGAAATCCAGTAAGTATTTCACACATACAGCACCTTTCAATTCGGACTAGTCACATTTCACTGGTCACAGCTCAATGCCCACACAGAGTTAGTGGCTAGTGGCTATAATGGATGGTGCAGGTGTAGAGTATAAACAATTTCATTAACACTGGGGTCCTTTCAATCAGAGTTTACTGTGTCCCAGGGTTTATTACAGGAACAGAGAGTGTCTACAGAATACGTAGACAGACACACACACACACATACACGGCTTTCAATGAGGGGACTTACCTTTGTAGTAATAGCAAAACCACTATGAAGACTAAACAAGTGACAAGTGTTTGACGCTTGCCAAGACTTGTGGAACCCTCAGGGAGGACACCTCTTTGGAAGAAAACTAGAGACATCTTCCATTTTAAACACACAACGGAGCTCCAGAGAGCTGATCTTAATCATCAGTGCTCATCGGAATTTTTTATACCACACACAAAATTGGGCCTTACTCCAGGAGCTTCTGACCCACAGTCTGGGGTAAAGAGACTTCAGGGAGTCTCTGTCTTTAAAGAGACTTCAGGGAGCTGCTGCTGAGCCCCTGGCTGAGAATGTGGGGTACAGAGAGCCCTGCCTGGTGGTGCTGTGGTTTTCATCCCGCTCCCATTGCTGCTCCTGAGAGGCACATGGGAGGCTGGATTTCAAGATCATTTCAAAGAGAGTTCTTCTTTTTAATCCAGTTAATTTAATTTTTTATTGTGAAATAAGACATGCATACAGAAAAGTAGATAAAATGCATAAGTACAGTTTAAAGAATAACTATTGTTAAATAATAAAAATTAATAAATGACATTATTTATAATAGAAATAATAAACGAATAAAAATAAACCACATCCAGTTTGCCAACATCCACGCTGTCAGTGTGGTCTGGGCATCTACACGGGCTCTCTGCAGATTCCCATAAATAGATGTTTGCAAAGTCCACTGATGTCATGGGAAGAGGAAGTGATGAGACCCACAGATGGGCTTATAGCTCAATCACAAGGGCAGGGCCCCCAAAGCTCAATGTTTGTAAATTCTCTCTGTTAAAAAGAGAGCCTGCACATGTCAGAGAGGTGTAAAAGACTCGTTAGCATCAAACGGAGTCTTTCTCCTGGAGTTAACTGAAGGATGAGAGGAGACTTGAGAAAGGAATGACTTTCTTTTTTTTTGTGATTCAACACAAGGAACTGTGTACTTTCTATAATCGGCACGTAATTAAAATGCTGAGCTTGGCTTAAATTAAGACTCCGGGTCTTAATAGCGTAAGAACTAAAAGGCCCTTCCTCAGGCCTGGGTCCCTTTTTCAAGTATTTTCTTTAACTTAGTGTCTCTAGGGAAGTGAGAACACAGCACCCAAAGTAAACTAGAAGCTGTGACAGCAACATGTAAATAAGACTGTGAATTAGCCCTTTATGATTTCAAAACATCTTGTCAAGATTTCCCTTGACCGTCTTAACTAATGAGAACTTAGAAAGTAATTTGAACTGGACATAACTCACATTTGACTGAGAAATCAACAGTGAATCTTACGCAAGCATTAAAGGGACCAATGGTTTATTTATACCCAGTCTCAACATAGAGTTGAAGTGCTTTATTAACAAACAAACAACTGGGAAAACAGGGGAAATGGTAAATAAGAGTAGAGAAATAAAATGAAATTAGTGCACAAATGGGCCTGCTGGTAGATGCTAGAGAGAGGCTACCGGTTGGCTCTGAGCTTCCTTGTGGCCCAAGCAAAAATGGAAATACAAGCATTCATAGGATTCACTATGTCCATAAGATAGAAACAAACCAGCTGCTTAGGAATCTAGAGACTGTTTTCTCAGCTGGAGCTTGCATCCCTGCCATCGCCTAAGGACACGCCTCCACATGTGCCCATGCACTCACCCGGTGTGTGTTGTTGACAACGATGGGGTCGGGGTTGCCGTAGTTGGGTGGGTTTGCATAGGGGTCATAGCCGAGCCGAGCCAGCATGGGAGCAATCTGGGCCATGTCCCTCACCACGTCCCCAGGGATGTGACCGGTCCACTTGGAGAGTGCTTCCAGGTTCACAGGCTTGATGACCTGGTCTGTGGATCGCTCAATCCTGGAGAGAGAGGACAGGTTGGATGGGGCCCGGGAAGACACAGATGGTGCCTAAGCGGACTCCCTGCTCAGTCACTCTGGGGCAACAAGAAAGGTTGCAGGGACCTGGCCCTCAGCCAGCTCTGCCCCCATCAGCTGTGAGACTATGGGCAAGTCACTTGGCCTCATCTTACCTCTGTACAATAGGGATCAGAGCATGTGGTGGGAAGCCAGAAGAAAGTATTAGGCAGTACACACAGTTGGTGCTTAAATTCTACTTCCCTATCATCTCTGACTTTTTAAAACTAAGTTTTTATTTATGTGACTGAGATGGATAATTTTTTCTTGAGCAATAATTAGAAAACACTACTTGTAAGGCTAAGAGTCCCTGTGGTCACCACTCCCTGTCTGTCAACTCCCTACAGGGACCCAGTCTTCGCATTTTGGAGCACATCTTTTAAATCCTTTTTCTATGCTTTAAATTAGAATGGCTAAGAGCAGACTCGGGAGCCAGACTGTCTGGGTTCCAACACCAGCTGTACCAACACTGGCTGTGTGGCCTTGGGAGAGTTACTGCACCTCTCTGAGCCTCAGTTTTCTCATCTATTAATGGGAATAATAACAGCACCCACCTCACTGGGCTGTTCTGGGGAGTAAATGAGTTAATAATAGAAGAGTATATGGTACATTGTAAGGTGTTTTTTGTTTTTGTTTTTGTTTTTTAATTAGGCGAGGCAACCCTTGGTTGACCTCACAGATTGCAAGGACCTTGTCAGCTTACAATCCCTTATTTTTTACTTTTTACACCTGGTCTTCCTAGGTGGTCTCCCATCCACGTACTAACCAGGTTGACCCTGCTTAGCTTCTGAGATCAGACGAGATCGGGCATGTTCAGGGTGGCATGGCTGTAGACTGTTAGGTCTTAGTAAGTGTTAGCTTTTTCTCTCTCCCTCTCTCACATACATACACACGGAAAATCTGTGGTTTTGTCTGCAGTTTCTAAAACAGAAATTATATGCTCTATTTATTGGAAATTATTTTTTTCTACTCAACACCGCCTTCTTTTTCCAGCTGTGTAGTATTCCTCTGTAGCATATTTTTAAATTCTCCTAAAGACGGACACTTACGTTGCTTTCAAATTTTTGCTGTTACGATGCACCACCATCATCTTAAACGTACTTCCTTATGTTCCCCTATAACAAGCTTACCCAGCCATCAGAATCGTGGAGATTCTACCAGTTTGGGGGCCTTCCATGATGAAAGGTGGGGAATTCCCAGGCTGGAGGGTCTATTTCTAGATGCTTCCATCCCAATAAGAGGTAACTTGGAGAAGAACAGATACAAAAAGATGTAGCAAAAGGAAGACAGGATCGGGAGAGAACTGGGGAGGGTGAAAAGGTGTGGACTGGTGGGAAGAGCAGGGATTTGGAGTCTGCAGACCTGGATTTAAGTCTCCACTCTAGTCGGTGTGCCAGAGATCTTAAATATGTACTTGGCCCTTGCTACAACCCTTCTATTTCCGGGGCTTTGTGGATAGAAATAACACAGACGCAACCCAGAACATGAATGTGAGAAATGCTTGATGTGAGTCAATAAAACTAGAAATAACCAGTGTCTAAAAATAGGGGATATTAGACATGGTGATCTGTGTAGTGGATTATTATGCAGCCATCCAAAATGACATCACAGAGAAGTGTTGGGGGGCCATGGGCAAGTGGTCCCAAATACAAAGTGGAAAAAGGTTACAGAGGAAAACGTTTTATCAATGTTCCCTGACAAAGGTCCAGCAAGACATATGTCAAAATCTGAGTCATGGAATTATGGATTGTTTTCCTTTCTCGTTTAGTGTGTTTTCCCAATTCCCTGCAATAAAGATGTGCTCCTTTGGCAATCTGGTGTTTTGCCATGAGAATTTACAAAACCCCAGCTCCAGCACCAACTAGCTAGGGTACTCAGCACATGGGCACTTCACTGCTTGGGGAGAGCTGCTCTAACCCCCCAGCTCCACTCAGGAGCTCTTGGGAATGGAGCCTGACAGGGACCAGCCATGAAGAAAATCAAGAGGCACATCCTGGGAAGGACCACTCTTTCTCTGGGCTCTCCAGGATGCTCCAGCCTGATCGGATGGTGATACAGAGATAGCGCACTTTGACCTTACACTTTCTTCCCAAAGGAGGAAGGAAGACAGCAAGGGACAGAAGGAGGGTGGGAGGAGGGGAAGTTCTGAACACGGAGAGCTTGAGAGAGCACAGGCTCTGGAGTCCATCACACCTGGGCTTAAGTCTCGGCACCACGCTTTGCCAGCTGTGTGGCCTTAGGCCAGTAACTTTTCTCTGAGATTCAGTTTCTTCAACTACAAAATACGATAAGTGAAGGTCCTGTGTCTTCGGGTTGCTGTGGTGATTAAAGGAATGATGTTTGTTGGGGACTTAACTCAGTGCTTGCCACAGAGCAGGCACTCATTAAATGGTAGTGAGGTTGAGGATGATGAGTATTCCAATAAAAGCAATATCAACACTAACAATGATAACAATAATAATAGTAACAGTAGCCCCTAACATGTATTACCCTATTTGATGCTGATAGGTATCTACTTATAAGGTAGATGGATCATAGCCCCATGTTACAGATGAGGAAATGCAGGCACTGAGAGGTTGAGCCACTTGCTCAAGGTCACACAGCTAGGAAGTTGCAGAGCTGGGATCTGAACCCAGACAGCCTGGTTCCAGAATTCATGTTCTTAACCTTTACCCACTACAGCCTTACTACGAAGCATATTCAAAGTTTGCTGATTCTGTCAGAAAAAAGCAATTGCCCCCCTATTTTTGGATAATGAAGATGAGCCACAGAGAGGTATAAGTGATTTGCTCAATGCCACAGAACTATGAGTTGGGATATCCAGTTCAAGGCCCTGCTCCTGACCAGCCCCTTTCTCAGATCTTCTCCATTACTACAGAGGCAGCTGAGACTCAGAGAGGCATAGTGACTTGGCTAAGGCCACACAGCTCAGAGAGGCAGAGACCATCTCCCCACCTAGTGCCTCTGACTCTAGGACTAGGGGTGTGGGTGGAGCATCGGGGGCTCCACTCACTTGGACAGGGAGACGCCACCAGGCTTGCCAATGAGGTCCTCATGGTGCAGGACAGCATCGCTCCAGGCGATGCCAAGGAAGTCGAGAATGAGCTTGAGGGAACGCCTGGGGTGCAGCACCAGCTGCTCGTAGTACACAGGCAGGCACTTGTCCTTGCCCACCTCCATACACTGGGCGTACATCACCTCGATGGCCTTGTTCCACTTGGTGAGGCAGTCACGGTAGCTGCTGAGGTCGAAGCCTGCAATGGTGACCTTGCGTGTGATCATAGAGTGCACAGAGGCCCGGCCGTCCCGTACCATCAG
>NW_006430462.1:1289710-1319771 GCF_000325575.1 Pteropus alecto
GGAATAGGCGTGACAGGTAGACTGAGGATTTGAGGGTGAAGGGGTCCTTGTTGCAGAGCACACGAGCAGGCTCTCCGTGCTTGGCGATCACCTCCAGGATGAAGGCCTGCATGGCGGCGTCCAGCACCTCATCTGTCACGCCGGCCTCGTCTAGCCGCAGCTTCTCACGGCCCGACTTGGACCAGGCCTGGCGCATAGCCAGCACGCGGGGGATGATGCGGGTCTCCTCGCCACAGCGCACCTCAGGGTGGGCATCCAGCATGGCACGCATCAGTGTGGTGCCGCTGCGGGGCACGCCACCCACGAAGATGAGTGGCATGGCCTTGCCATAACGGTACTCCACGTGGTCCATGCCCGTCATCACCAAGTCCTCCTGCTCTGGTCGCATGGCCCACCGGGGGCTCCGCGGACCCTCCAGCACCGCCCGGCACTCCAGCACCTGCTGTCCCAGCAGGGCACAGCCGGCTGCCAGCAGTGCCCTCCGCACCGACAGGCGCATAGTGGGCCTGGGGTGGGGGGCCTGCTTCAGCGACAGGTCAATGGGAGGCCCGCCAGGCTCACATCTGAGGAGAGAGAAGGGTACACGTGGTCAGGGAGGTCTGTGAGCTGCGAGCCCTTTACCATACAGACCCCAATGACAGCAAACGTGAGGATGCAGACAGTCACAGCAGAGCACTCGCTCACCAAACCGGGCACTTCATCTATCTTAACACATGAGATCTTCCAACCACCTTCAGGGTAGGTGCTATTATCACCCCAGAGGATGCTGGAGCCAGACGGCCTAGGTTCAAATCTCTTTTCGCCATTTCCTAGCTGTGGGATCTTGCTCAGTTCCTTCATCTCTCAGTGCCTCAGTTTCCTCATCTGATCAATGGACAGAGTAGTAATTATTTTTAAACTGATTATCAAAATGTGGACAATAATAATGCACTAGAACGTCAGACTCCAGCAGCGCATCATTTCACAAGGACACAGTTTTTGCTTGTTTTGTTCACGGCTGTCTCCCCAGCTCCTAGCACAGTGCCTGGCACCTGCTAGGTGCTCAATAAACATTTATGGACTATGTCTTGGTTAAATGAGCAGGGCCTGGTACAGAGAAAGTGCTACGAGAGAGGAGGAAACTGATGCACGGTGAGGTTGCTCACAGGCACTCAACTGGAAAGCAGCCAAGTCAGAGTCCTAGATTCAGATCCCGGCCAGCCAGCTCTGGAGTCTGCTCTGAATGACCACACTCTGCAGCTGTAGGAGCTGTTTTTCAGGAGAAGGTGCAGAATATCGTGGTCTGGGTTTCTTCTCAAATCCCCATCCATTCATTCCATCTTCATTCATTAAATACTTATGAAACACGAAAAGGTGCCAGACACTGTGCTCAGGGCTGGGGACATGAGACAGCCAGGCCTCTGGCCTCGAGGAGCTTATGTCCTAGTCGGGGATGCAAATGGTATACATGTTATTGCCAGGCTGTGGTAACAACCTGCATAGAAATGAGCTGAACACTGTGAGAGGGACCAAGCAGAGAGGGCATCTTGGAGGAGGTGACATCCAAGCCAAGACCTAAATGAGAAGGAGCTGGCCATGTGAAGATGTGTGGGAAGGGTGCTCCAGGCAGAGGGAACAGAGAGTGCAAAGATCCGAGATGGCGGAGGGTGTGGAGTGTTCAGGAACCTGAGAGAGGAGACTGCTGGGGCTGGAGGGGAGGGAGCGGGAAGACAGGAGGCAGCTAGCTGCAAGGCAAGGGGACAGGGGAAGGAAATGGACTTACTCTAAGGGCAGCCCCTGGAGAGAGGGCCTGTAGGAGAGAGAACAGAGGTAGGGAGGTCAGTCTGGAGTCTCCTGCTGGTGTCCCAGGAAACCTCAGGGATGCTGAGACTATGGGGGTGACAGAGGGAAGGGATGACTTAGGACATGAATTATGACCCTGAGCCTATGCTCTCAACCCTCCCAGGCACTGGTAATAAAGATGATCAGACTTCAATGGCAATTCTATAGATAAGAACTTGTTTGAAAAGTAGGGCCCACCCAGCCCAGCTACCCGCTTCTTTGGTCACCTCAAATGACAGATCTGCCCTCCTCCCCAGTTTATCATTAAGGCCTTTCAATTTTACAACTGTTGTCCAATACAGAAAATGCAGACTCAGACACTGGACGGACACTCAGCCAACCTCTAACCACCCCAGCCCTTCTCTGCCTTGCCGTTGCTCTGTTTCTGAGACTTCGCTTCCTCTCTCATCTTCCAGAATCAAAGGGCTTGAGGTCTCTGGGCCTTCAGAGAGTAAGGTAGGCTTGGTTTGAATCCCAACTCTGCCACTTCCTGTGTGGCTGTGTGAGCTTGGGCAACAGACTTCACTTCTCTGAGCCCCATCTGTAAAATGGGTTGATGAGTGTCAACATTAAAGGTTAATCATGAACATTAAATGACCCTCTTAAGAACTTAAGAATGCACCCGGCAGGTGGGGAGCATTTAAAAGATTTCGACCACGATTACTGGCTATTCATTTATTCTAACATTTTATGAGCACCTACTGTTGCTGGGAGTTGGACTGTGGAGCTAAAAGATACAGCCTCAGTCCCCACGTCCATGCACACTGTGAACCTACACCTGGAAGGGAGTGATGGGTTCTATTGAGTAGGTGAGGGAAGACTTCCTACAGAAGGCAGCCCTCGTCCCGAGTTCTGACAGTGGACAGGTGGAGTTTGGAATAGCCAGGTAGAGGAGACAGAAAGGTGTTCCTGGCAAAGGGAGCAGCCAGTACCAAGGCACGGGTAGGAAAGAACCCACGTGACTTGGGAGCTGCCAGCGGCCTAGGGAACGGTAAAGGGCCTGGAGGGAAGGAAGTGTGAAGACAGCATTCCTTTTCAGACATGCGGTGCAGCCAAAACAACCAAAGGACCTGGTTCGCAGCTGGACCAATACACCCGTAAGGGACTGGGCTCCCCGGGACTCCTTAGTCCGCAGCAAGTGGAAAATAAACACCAGAGCCAAGGGAACACAACAGTCTTGGGCCTGGGGTTGAAACTGCTGAGAGGCCATGGCATTTCCTGGCCATGTGGCTTTGGGAGAGTCACTTCCTCCAGCTAAGCCACAGTTTCCTCAGCTGCAAAGAAAGGTGGGTCCACTGACCTCAAAGGGCTGCTGGGAGGGTTCTAGAAGTGATTGGCAAAGATGAGTCTCCTGGGGTCACTGGCCCCTCTGAACAGTGGAAAATAGCTAGAGAACCTCTCCCCAGAAACTGGCTGCTGGCAAGATCTGAAGGATGGCTTGAGAAGCAAAAGCAGGGTGACCTGGCAGAGAGAAAGCAGCTGAGAACCCACAAAGCAGAAGGCAGCTTCCTGACCACTTAGAGCCAGGGACCCAGAGCCACTCTAGGAGGGGCCACAGAGCCCAGCCCAGGAACCTGGGCCTGTCCTCCATCCCCCCACCCTGTTGGACCCTGTCAAGGGAGGTGTCCTGACATCCTGGCAGTGAGAAGGATGGGTAAGAGCCCCGGACTTGGAGCCCTTAAAGCCCAGGTTCAAATCCCGCCTTTGACACTTGCCAGCTGGTGATCTGGACAAGGGACTTCACCATTCGGAGCTTCTATGTTCTCTTCCGAAAATAAAAAGGGATAATAATAACCTTTTCTCAGAGAGTTATTATGAGGTTCAGGAACTTGTGTGAAGTGCTGAGTGAGCAGAGTAAGCACATCAAAAGCCCTAGCACTGGTAAAATAGGACGCAGACGGTTTGGATTCTGGCCTTGAATCTGCTCAGCAACTCTGGGTAAGACCCTGCCCGCTCTGGGACTCGGCCTTCTCTATTTGATCACCAGGAGAAATCAGCTTCCTAAGAGACATGGAGGAGCACAGGCCTGCCCTCCCTCTGCTGCTGGGATCCAACTCTGTCTAGCACCAGATTTCTAAGAGAGTATGCTGCATGGGGTGGGGGTGGGGGGCGTGTTTGCTCAGCTGCCCAGTAATGGAGGCTGGGGGTGTACAGGTGGCTGTGCCTAGGGCTGTCTCAGGAGGAGCCGAGACTCTGGGGCCCTTTGGGCTGCACTTAACTTCACTGGGTACTCTCATCCCTGGGCTCTATCCCTAGTGACCACTTGCCAAGGCTGTCCACTGGCTGAACCCTGCAGAGCAGAGGAGATGGATGGGTGCTGTAGAGAGGGGCTGGGCCCTCTCAGATGGGCAGAGGGGGATGTCAGGCTCCCCAAGGGCAAGAAATAGAGATTTTGGGGGAAAGTACTCTGGAAGACAAGCTGTAGTACAGGGGGAGACCATCTCAGCCCAAGATGTCACAGCTGGGGTCTGAACTCAAATGGTCCTACAGGGAATGAACTGGCCCACTTCTCAGGCAGAGAGGCGTGAGCTGAGATCTGAGCTAAGGCACTGCGGCCTTGTGGAGCCCTTGGGTCTCTGCCAACCCATTTTACTGATGGGGTACTTGAGGCCCATGAGGGGAGCTCACTTCGCAGAATCACATTTTGAGCGTAAGGCTCGACATGTCCCCCCTTGGTCCCATTCCAGGAGGCAGGCTGGTTAAGAACACAGCTCTTAGATGACCTGCTGACTACACAGACTGTCACCCCTCTGAGCCTCAGTTTTCCCATTCTGTAAAATGGGCTGTTGAAAGGTTTTGACAAGATAATAGCAAGTACTCAAAAACCTCAGCTGTTATTTTATTTGTGCCATGATGAGAATGAGCTGGGTACAGGCTGTTGCTACATTTCTCTGTCCTCTCTTCCTTCCTAGTCCCTGACTCCTCACTTCTACCCAGTTTGCTTGTTTTTATTTTTATTTTTTTGATCCCTGAAATACCAGCCCAATTAGTACATCTAAATCCAGATGGTAAAGGGTTTCCAGGTGTTACCACAGCAACCAGCCCCCTACCCCGCCTCCAAACTACAGAATACACAGGCCTGTCACTCCTGGGGCATGGGTGGCCAATGATGGGAGGCCTGCCTCTTGGAACAAATAAGAACAATTAAGGACCAGGCACTTGAAGCTCTTCCAGAGGCAAGATGGCTTGGGCCCAGCTTCCCTCAAGTGGCCCTTGAAATGCCAGAGAGCTCAGCCTTTCAGAGCAAAGGGACAGGGCTGTCAGAGCCTTCAGTAACTTAGGACTTCGTGTCCAAAGTGAAGCACTAGCCACTCGTAGGTATTTAAATTTAAAGTAAAATTAAAGAAAATTTAAAATTCACCCCCTCATTTGCACTGGCCACGTTTCAAGTGTCCAGTCATATGGTGGCCAGTAGCTACTGTACTGAACAGTGCAGATCTAGAATGGGGTGGGCAAACTGGCCCTCGGCCTGCTTTCGTCCGGCCTGCCAGCTGAGAATGGCTTTTATATTTTTTTTAAGAGAAGGAGAGGAGAATGAGGGGGAGGACAGAAGCGGGAGAGGAAGGGAAGAAAAGCAGCAACAAAAACCCTATGTGCTGCAATATGTACTATCTGGACATTTACAGTTTGTGGACTCCTGGCCTAGAATGGCCCCATCACTTGTACATTCTGTTGGACAGTGCTGACTCAGAAGACAAATGGGAAGCATGGGGGTGGGGACGAAAGAGCCCTCCTTTTCTTATAGGAGGAATATCAGCATTTATTATTCACCACTGTGTATTTAACACCAGGCCGAGGGCTTTCCATGCCCTACTTCATTTTATCCTCTGGTGAGGAGGGTGAGGGCCCTGGCTCTCCAATTTATGGATGACAAGGACCCATGTGGGTGCCGGGTAAGCAAAACTTTACCAAAAAAGTGAACACCAAATCAACCAAACCAACCAGCAAATGCAAACCAAAAAAAAAGACAAGAAGGAAAAAGACTCAAAATGCTACCAGGGGTGGTATTCTGGTGGCAGGTGATAACATTTTTCTCCTGAAAACATACTTTCGTGGTATTGTTGTATTGTCTTTCTATGTGATCATCAAACAACTAGTATTTTTTAAAAATTTTGTATGGCAGGAATAGTAGGGGGCCAGACTGCTTGGGCTCAAATCCTAGCTCCACCAGCTACTGGCTGTGTGACCTTAACAAGTCACTTACTCTCTCTGAGCCTCAGTTTCCTCGTCTATAAAATGGGAATGATTAATACTGCCTCACAGAAGGCGCGCATGTGGCACCTGGACCCTTGCAATGTGGCCATTGTGAACAAGGAACTAGCCTCATAGAAGAACTGGAAGGTGTCAATAAGTTCGAGCATGTCAGAAAGCACCTGGCACACAGTGAGGGCTATTTACATATTGGCTTTCGTTTTCTAATTTCATCCTCAGTAGAAACTTTCAAGGTGGGGATGTTTATCTCCATCTGATAATAAGGAGATTGGAGCTCTGAGAGTTGAAGTAGTTAGCAGAAGCCCACAACTCGTAAGAAGAAAAGCCAGTTTCCAAATCTGGCTCTGTCCCAAGATGACGTCCTGCGCATTGTGTCATGGCGGCTCGTAAAATGGGGGCAGCAGGAAGAGATGGGAGGAGGCTTTGCTCATTCTTTCCATTGCCCAGTTGGCTGCTCTGAATGACCACTGGAAGGGAGGGGTGGGGGAGAGGGCTGATCAGTCTTTGAGATCTCTTTAGACTCAGATTCATTCATTCCACAAATGTTTACTGAGCACCTACTATGTGCTCGGTACTGATCAAGATGCTGCAACACACCAGGGATAGTAGACAAAGGCCCCTGCCCTCATGGAGCGAAATTCTAGTGGGGAGCAAGGAAATAAGCATATGAGACAGTAATTATATCTGTAATAGATACATGGAAGGAAATGCCCATGGTGGGAAGGGGAACCATGCCAGAGGGGGGTCATAGAAAGAGGTGACATTTATACTGAGACCACACTGATTTGAGTTCAAATTCGTTTGAACTTTCTAACTCAGCATTTCTCCAAGCTCAGGAGATCCAAGGTTCCCAAGACAAGAGAGGGGTGCTGGAGGACACACTGCCAGCTAAGGTGGCAGGTCACTGCACTTACAGAGTGGCCTTGGAGGGGTGCCCAGTGCCCATGTGCTGGAGCTCAGCCATCAGCCCTGCAAGCCCTCCCAACTCTTTGGAGTGAGAACCAGCTCCCAAACATTCCGTTGCCATGGCCCCCTGCTGACCTCACCAACCCTAGCCCCAACCCTCCAGTGCTGAGTTGGGGAGACCAAGGCTCTCTTTGGAAGGGCCCCTAGGGAACAGATGCCTCTGACCCATTCCAGCAGGAAGCCAGCCAAGAAAACCCTGCCAGAGTCCATAGGGCAAGAGAAAAATAATTCCATGGTTCTGGACGCAGCTTGAGCATTAAAGTGCATGGAATAGCTCAGAAGGGATGAAGAGAAGTCAGGCCAGCACGCTGCCTTAAAAATGAGCTCTGACTTATTGAGCACTATTATACGTGAGGCACTGAGCTAAGGATTTTGCACACATCACTGAATTTTGTCTTCACCCCGCCTCCACCTCCCGCCATTACCCTATTTCACTCTCCCTTAATTAACCATCTATTTACTGAGGCTCAGAGAGGTGGGATCACCTGCCCAAGGCCACACAGCTGGTAAGTAGGGAGCCAGGAGGAAAATCTGAGTCTTCCTCCACCTCTCTCTCCGTAGCCCATGCGCCTAGATCCAGGATCTCTCTCTTCTGACTTGCTTTGCATTTTTTACCTAAATCAACCAAGGCAGCACCCGACCCCCATGCTGCCCCACCTCCTGCTCAGAAGCCCAGCTCAGCACTGTTAGGCACAAGCTGGGGGTGGCAGGTAATGAGGCCCAAGGTCACATCCCAGCTCCCCCACTCAGAGTCTGTGTCCCGGGTCAGTCTGGGACAGCTCTCTATGCTTTCGTGTTTTCATCTGAGAAATGAGAATAACACCTGGAGGAAAGAATCATGGAATCATGAGGAACTCCACAACTTCTATCGGGCCTGGCATGGAGTCAACCTCCAGAAATGTCAGCACTGAATATTAGGATCACTGTCATCACACAGCACAGGGATGGACACTGGAGGGGCACACAACCTGAGAAACGAGTGGCCTGGTAAGGTGCATCAGCGCGTTACTTCTATACAGGGCCAGAAAGCCTGTGACGTTGTCCTGTGGTCAGTGGTCTCTGAGGCAGATATTCCACTCTGCCTTTGTAGCATGACAGCAGCCCTTAGCAACACACAAATGTGTGGGGCCGAGTTCCAAGAAAAGACTACTACTATCTATTGTCCTGCAGGCCATAGTCTGCCAAACCCCCTGGCCTGTGTGATGAAAAGATAAGTCCATGAAATGCAAATACAATGAGCTGTGGTGAAGCCCAGCATATATTTTGGTTCTGGGCCCCATCTTGGAAGGGTCAGTAGAAGGATTCGTGTCCAGCCTTTGGTGGGTGAGAGAAAAATATACAACTCGGGAAAAAAAAAATCAATAGTTGATTTTTTTTACTTAAAAAAAGCAGCATCTATATCTGGTCTACCGTCAAATAAAGACTTAAAGAAAGAGACTTGTGTGTGCCTGGCACTTTAATGTACGTTTTGCCTCTAATAACAACCCTAGGTGGCAGGCACTATTATTAGCTCCATTTGATAGCTGAGGCTCAGAGAGGTGAAGTGCTTAGCCCAAGGTCACACAGCTGGCTGAGCCTGAACTGGAACCCAGGTCTGTCTGATACCAGAACCCAAGCTCTTAACCAGGCCCCCAAATCCTTACCCTTCCTAATACACAGATGGGGATGCTATTTGTCCAAGGTTATGTAGCTGCTCAGGGCAGTAACCAGCTCCAGTTCCAGGGCCCTGTCTCCCAGCCTTGCCCCTAGCACCTGGCACAGCCCCTGCTTTGGGCTTCCTGCTTGAGAACACATGGGGCTCCTGCCGGGTAAACAATTAAACAGGAAAGGCCCAGAGTGACCTTTTGAGAGTTGGGGCTTCCTGCACCTGCATTGCCCCTCCCCCTACACAGGACTCTGTCTCCATTCCTCTGCCAAGAAACTGCTAAACATGAAGGAATAAGCACTGGAGTAGGAGTCCACACATCTAGCTTCTAGTTCTGGTTCTGCTGATAGCTAGCAATACAGCCCTGGGGGAGAAGGGAGGTGACACCTACTTCTCTGTGCCTCGGTTTCCTCGTCTGTGAAATGGGATTGCGAACAGCAGTAGTGAGGATTAACTAGTGAGGATGAACTGATATGCAGCACTCAGAACAGAGCTTTGTTACTGTATCAATGTTCTTTCTTCCCTTGAAGATGTTCTTGAACTCCCAAGTGCATCAGAATTTCCTGAAATTGTTAAAAGACATATTCCAGGATCCTGGCCCCGGATATTCCAGTTTGGAAGTTATGAGATGGAGCCCAGGGATCTACATGAACAAGTGTGGTCTCCTCTCCCTGCTCTGGGAAATACTGTCTGGGGCACTGATTTCAGCATTCAAGGACTATTTCCTGGGCAACCACCCAGACCAGGTAAAGGGAATGCAATGCTCATAGAGTGTTGGGGTCAAGAGCTGGACAGACGCAGGGGCAATCTGGGCCTCCGCCACTCTCCAGCTGTGTGACCTTGAGCCAGCGACTTCTCTCTTGGCCTCATTCGCCTCATCTCCGGAATAAAAATGCAGACAGAACCTACCTGGATAGTTGTTGTGAGGCTGGCACAGGGTGAGCTTAGTGACACTAGCTACGATCACATACTATTATTTCTTAGGTGACACAGGCCTGCCTGTAAGGAGTGTCAGAGCAACACACACAGGAGAGGCAGACAAAGCACAGAGAGGAGGGATGGATGCCAGGATGGCAGATGTGCAGGTGGCTGTGGGAGCTCCCGTAGAGCATGATAGAGCAGCTCAGGGCCACACCTAATGGCCAAACATCACTGCAGAAAGCATCCAGCACCATTGCTGACCTCCCAAAACAACCATGAGGCAGAAAGCTGCCCCTGGACCAGGCCACAATAAGAAACACAGACAGGGGAGGCGGCTGCCTACACTCACAGAAGTGGAGGGAGGCGTCAGGACTCGATCCCAAGCCTAACTGGTTCTTGGACCCTTCTTATGCTGTGGAACCCTTCGGCCGTCTGGTGAAACCTATGGGCCCCTTCCCAGAAGAGCGTTTTTAAGTGGAATAAAATGCAGAAGATTAAAAGGATATCAATAACAGTAAAATCTGGCTAAGAACACTGATAAAAAATGCTGCGATATAGTAACCCATATGTTCCTTTATTAGAGCAATAAATAACCAGATGAGGGGCGGGCATCACAATGACTACAATTTGCATGGAGTGATAAGAAATCTGTAGCAGCTGAAAGGTGATATAAAGATATATGTGATTTCTCTTGGTGACCGGGGCCCAGCTGCTGCAATCTGTCACCTACATTGACCCCGGTAAGAAGTATTAAATTGGGTCATTAAATCGGATGTCGTTTTTTTCTGTCCTAATTCCTGGGTCCCTGGGGGGCTATCCACGGACGATGGCTCCAGGGACCCAAGGAGCTGTACTCCCGCCTCAGGAGGGGCCTGGGCCCCCATGCCTGCCCATTCCCTCTCTCCATCACCGAAGACGAGTGCCAGGGGTTTGTATCAGGGAAAGTTTGATGGCATATTCTGGAGCATGATTTGGGTGTTTCGTTTTATTTAAGAAAATAAAAACAGGAGATAATAGAACCATTATGAAAGAATCAAGATGTCCATTCACATTGACATCACATGCCAGGACATGACCTTGGACATGAACTCAAGTCAGAGTGGGTAGAGGACATTAGGGGCTGGAGTGGAGTGACCTTGGCCCCAGACTCTGTACACATGGCCACAAAGGAAGCAGAACAAGGCTCTGCATCTCAGTCACCAGCAGTGGACGAGAAAATGTTTGAGGAGGTGGACAGAGCCGTGGGTGTGTACCTGCCTGTGCTCCAGACCCCTAGCAGTGTCCTCTCCTCTCTGTGGCCCTCATCAGTTTCCTCATCTGTCAAATGGGGCCAACAATTCTTCCTAGCAAGGCTACTGAGAGGATTAAGTGAGATGGAGGCTTAATTGAGAAAGGGCAGTGGCTGTGGCTGATGCATTGCAGCGATTCGAGAAATATGTGTCTGTCTGATCCAAATCTGCCAGTTTAGAAGTCAGCAACAGCAGGCAAGAGGACAAGGAAGGGAGGTCGACAGGCGCCAGGCTGTGCCGGGCTTTGAACGCTAAGTAAGGAGCCTGAGGTTATCCGGGGGCAGTGGGACATCATGAGTGCTGGTTGGGCTGGGGCCTGGGAGGGGACACAGGCTCTCTCTGGTGTAGGACAGCTTAGAAGATGAGAGCCGGGGGCTAAGCGAGAGCTGCTGGAGGATTCAGGGAGCCACCTCAAAGGACAGGAGAGAGCAGGGGAGAAGGGAGAAAGGCAAAGGAGCCGGATGTTCGGGCTGGAGGAGAAGGTGACATGGAAAGAGATTCCCACGGGATCTTCATGCCCGGTGAACAACTCACAGCCTTTCTTGGGTGGGTCTTGCTGGCCTCATCTGTCAGATGGGGAGATGCTGCTGGGAGGAGGAAGGAAGAGAGTGGCGGGCAGAGCTTAGCCGCCCCTTGGAGAGCAAGGGGTTTGCCTGGCAGGACCAGAGTGAGGAAGTGAGGCTCTGTCCTTGAGTGCAAAATTTAAGGGGATATCCAAAAAGCTTAGTAATCGAGATCAATAATGTTTTAATGCAGTATTTTTAAATGAATGCCAAAATACTATGATGAACGAAAAAATAAATTTTTAAATAGATAGGATAAATAATAGTGCTGTGCCAAGCTGCACTGAGCCTGAGGCAGAAGGAAAAATCAGTAATACTGGTCTTGTCCTTATTTAAAATTGTGCTATATTGTTCATCATGGATATTTTTGCATTGATTTAGATTTTTTTTCGTAATAGCTTTATTGAGATATAATTCGCACATCACACAATTCACCTAAAGTGTACATTTCAACAGTTCTTAGTATACGTACACCATCATAATCATGTTTAAAATGTTTTCATCGCCCTCAACGAGAAACCAAGACCTTTAGCCATCACCCTCAATCTCCTCATTCCCATCCCTCCCCGCCCCTGACAACAACTGATCTACTTTGTCTCTATGGATTTGCCTCTTCTGACTATTTCATATAAATGGACTAGCTTTTTTCGTTTAGCATGTTTTCAAAGTTCATACATTGGTTTTGATTATTTTTAAATTTATATTGCAATGTTATTTATCTTAACCACTGAGCTTTTTGGTGCTCCCTTAAATTTTGCACCTGAGACACCTTAATCTCGGCCCTGCTACCTGGGGCCCCTCTAGGCCAAATCTGGGTTTCTACAAACCACAAATCAACGTATGGTTCTGTTCACAACTATACCCAGGAGCCAGGGGGCTTGGGACCCCCCAGAACTGCAACTTCTGCTTTGAAGTGGGCATTTATTGAGCTCTGGCTGTATTTACTTCCCTGGCCACTTCATTCCTTTTCCCCAGTCAAGGCATAGCCACTGAAGCAGGCACCAAGGCTGGGGAAAAGGCAGGGGACAGGAGTCAGGGGGCCACGGATCCAGGTTCATCTCTGCTGCTCCCTGTCTGGGCAGCTCTGGCCAAGACACTCAGCCTCTCTGGGCCTTGGTTTCCTCATCTCTTAAATAGAACATATGGGGAGCCCTTCTCATAGGGCTGTTGAGAGGAGACTATGACAGTCCTTGGGGAATTGTCACGTAACGATACAGGTGAATGCTCACTTGCTCTCAGCTGGCACAAAGCTAAAAACCTTGTGAGCATGGCACCATCTAATGCTCTCAGTTGCCCTGAGAGGAAGGTATGATGATGTTCCATTTTACAGATGAGGAATCAGAGGCTCAGGGAAGCTATGCAGCTGGTAGGAGCCAGGCCAGGATTCATATTGAGGTCTAACTCTAAAACACAGGGTCTAAAGTGGAACTGGCTTCATCTGTCTTGTTATGTGACAGGCTCTTCCACTCAAAGACCTCACTATGGGTCCCCATGGGTTTAAAGGAAGATGATACACATAAATAGCTCCCCAGGGGGCACAAAAGCTCACCTCTGGGAACCTCTGGGCTTCCCCCTGGCTGTCCTGAAAACCAGTGGGCATACCCCAGTCCTATTTTCATCCAAACCACACATCTCTTCCACATAAAGTTTAGTAGCCGAGTCTGCGGCCTTTGAAGGGAGGGAGGGGCCGGCCAGCCCAGGAAAAGGGGAAAGCAGGTTCCAATCCTTGCTGCGCTGCCAAAGCACAGTGCAAGCAGAACACGTCTCTTCCCTCTCTGGGACTCAGTTTCCACACCACTGACTTCCAGAGGCTGAACTCTCTATCTCCCTCCCCTGCCCCACACTCAACTCCAGTATCTAGAACTTTCTTTGATTCGACACCTGACTTGGTGCCCTGTGTAGGATTTCACCTAAAAGAGGAGTTCATGGTTAACATTTACAAAAATACAAAAGGTTTCAGTTTCCTTTTCTGTAAAATGAGGACAATGACAGCACCCACCTCCTCGGGCTGCTGTGAGGGAACAAGGTAATAGTACATCCAAAATGTTTAGAGGAGCCCTGGACGCATGCTAAGTCTCTAATATATGTGGCCCAAGATGCCCTGACACTCCCAACTCTGAGACGTGAGCTGCGAAGACGACTTTGGACGAGGCTCTCATCCTCTCTGAGCCTCAGTGTCCCCACCTGAAGAGGGGATCCACTTCATAGGGTAACCACAATGGGTAGCCTGGCGCCTGGCACCCTGGAAACTCTTAAGGAATAAAAGGCACTGCATCCAAAATCCCCCAGGATCCAAAAGGAGAGGCTTCAGCTACTCACACTCTGGAAGGCTGGGGAAACCGTCTGGCTAAGAGTCTGGATTTCATCCCGCACATACTCTGGCAAACTCCAGCAGACAGGTGTCTCTCTTGCCCAGGAAGAGGGGCTGTTTCCAGCAGGAACACTCACCCTTTCTTTGTCCAAGGCTGCACACCCGGCTACCACAGACCACGGTGGTTTCTCCTAATTGGTCTTCCTTCATTGGCCAGCACCCAGCTCGCTAATCCGCTTCAAAGACACAGGGCCTCATGAGAACATGGTAGGTAAGGCACAAAGCACGGTGGCCAGTGGGTAAGGGCTCAGGAGGGGCTGGGCATGCCTCCACATCCAACTCTGCCAATGACAAGCCATGAGTCCTGGGGCCAGTTAACGTCAATGGCCTGTTTCCTCATCTGTAAAATGGGGCTAAACTGCCTGCCTCAGAGGGTTGCTGGGATGGCTGCCAAGTCAAGTGCTCAGGGCAGGACTCGGCAGGGGGAGGATTTCAGTAAATGCCAGGTATTTATTTACCATCATCTCTAATTAGATGTTCTAATTAAATATCCATAGTACAACCATAACAGACCTGGATACGACTATAAAAAAGATTCACTACTGAGAGACATCTGGGATAAGATGTTAGGTGAAACAGGGTTATCTGATCCTCTTCTGGTAAATATTTATGTTGGAAAAATATTCCAGAAAGGTACGCCCTAAAGGCTAACTGGAGCTTCATTTATTCCCTCCCCTACCTTGAATTCTCTATTTTATAGTAAATATATACCAATGGTGTGATGCAAAATAAAGAAATAGAAAAATAAAATTGGAGTGATTTATAGGTTTCTTACATAATTTTGAGACCTTGAGTCCCGGAATACAGAGCCAGCCTAGGAGAAAGCCTGGTGCAAGCCCAGAGAGGAGAGTTTGGCCAAGGTCACACAGCAAGGTCATGGAACAACAGACATTCAGACCTGGGCTCTTCTCTGCTGGCAACATGCTGGTTCATTCTCCCAGTAAGATTAGGTAGGCTGGCCTCCTGACTAAAAGTCTGCCTCTGGAGTCAGGCTGCAGATCTTGGCTGGGCCATGGCTATGTGACCTCGGGCAAGTCACTTCTCTTCTGTGGGCATCAGTCCCCTTATTTGTAAAATGAGAATCAGACTTAAAGCAGTGTCATATGGCTGTTGTAAGAATTAAGTAAGATAATGCAAGTAAAGCATTTAGTACAATGCCTCGCAAACAGCAGGTGTTCTAATAATAATAATAATAATTATTATTATTATTATTTATGTCTAAAGAAATATTTCAATCATATATTACATTGATTGATGTTATTTTAGAGTAATCAAAACAAACCAAAATAGAGAGCTGATGTCACCAAGATGACAACACAGGAAGCTCTTATTACTATCATTAGCATTTAGAATCTAGGTATGTCAGTGGAGACTCTCTTGTAGGACATCGAATGCTAAACCAGCAGGCACAGAAAGGAAATTTAGACTTGGGTACTAGGCAGCCACGGCAGGTGTTGGAGCAGGAAAGGTGCATTCTGAAGCTGTCTGGGGCTGGTAGTCAGTGCCCACCTACAGGGACTGTCCCTGCCCAGGTCCTCCATCCCAGGCTCCACATCGTTGGCAATCTTCCCAGAGCTGCTGGGCCAAAACACAGCACAACTTCTGCAGGCTAGACTCTGCCACTTCCAGCCTTGCCCACTTCTTGGGTGCCAGCTGGGCTGGTGGATGTCAAGCAATCCACAAGCTAGGGGACTTGAAGCAGCCCACACAGGCTCAGTCCACAGGTGTGATGACCAGGAGACCCAGATGCACGGCAGAGGCCACAGCGTGGCAGAGGAGATATGGCCCCTACTTCAGAGCTATGAAAACTGGTTTTCTCCTACCTTGCTATGTGACCTTGAGAAAGTCCCTCCCCCTCTCTGAGTTCCAGTTGGCCCAGAAGCAAAGAGGATCTTAATAGCTTCCCTAGGCTTAGGGGCTGCCAGAGGGATGCAACACAATAAAACAACGACGCTTTCTTTTGGCTGTGCTCCCACTATGTGCCAGGCACTGTGCCGAGCACCTCCGGTGTGTACTCTCATTAAATCCTCACAGTTCTAGAAGTGGGTCTTTGTACTATTCCTGTTTTTAAAATTGACTTACTCAAGTCACAAGCACAATCTCCATATTTTAAAAAAACAGAGGATGTGGTTCCATAGTGTAGCAGTTAGCATGTCTGCTTTACACACAGAAGGTCCTGGGTTCACGTCCCAGTGGAGCCACGGTCCATGGTCTATGGGCCATGCCACCCTGAACAAGCCCAATGTCTGATCTCGGAAGCTAAGCAGGGTTGGGCCTGGTTAGTACTTGGATGGGAAACCACCTAGGAAGACCGACCTAGGTGCTGTAAGCATAAATAATAATAATAAATTTTAAAAATAATAATAATAAAAATAAAAAAATAGAGAAGGCTTAAGTCTCTTTGGAGGAAAATCTCCAATTTTGTCCTCATCCATCTTTTCTAAGAGGTAACCACTGTTGATCAGTTTGGGGAGGAGCCACCCACACCGGCTTTCTGAGGTTACAGCCAAATACCTATCTGAATGGAAATCACACAGGGCCTCCCTTCTGCCTTCTCCAACACCCATCCCTCCCTCCTTCCATCCACATGCTAGCATATCACACCAGTGGTTCTCGACTGAGGCCTATTTTGCCCCTCATGGAAACGCTGGCAATGTCTGGAGAGTTTTGGTTGTCATAACTAGGGGTCATCTGATGAGTGGAGGCCAGATGCTCAACAACAGCCTACAGAGGCCAGGTCGGCCTCTACCACAAAGAATCATTTGGCCCAAATGTCAGCAATGCCAAGGGCTCCAGATCACATGCATCCTTCTGAATCTTGCTTGGTTCCCTCCAAACTAGATCGTGGAGCCCTTTCCATACCAGCATATTTGTTTCATCATTCAGTAAACATTGCATGAGCACCTACTGTGTGCCCGACCCTGTTCCACCATGGGGTCACATTGGTTAATGATAAATACAGAAGCCCCAGCACTCAGGGGGTGCTCCATCCTTAGGGAAAAGAAGACACATCGATTTGCAAGACCCCAATGGACCTCTCTCCCTCCTTTAATTGCTCCAGAGCATCCCTGGCAGAGATGGCCCATCATGCACTTGGCCAAGGCCTTCCTGATGGCAATTTAAGCTGTTTTCGTCTTTGATGCATGTGCCCCATCATAAAGAAACACACGTGAGAGGTGTATTAGCAGGGTCTCCTGGAAGCTTGCATCCCAGAGGTACTGAACCAGAGTCTGCATTTTGACTAGACCCCAGGCATTCTCCTGCACATTAAACTTTGAGAAGTGCAGCTCCAGGTAGGTACCTAAAAGGGGTTGGCTAACTCAGGAGCCATGCATCCTTTCTGTTTTAGCAGAAACTGCCAAAGTGCCTCCAAAAGACCCTCCCGCCAGCAGTCTGCAAGTTCCACTTTGTACTGTCAGATAATTCTGTTTATGCCAAGCTGACAATTCCTTCCAATTTCCAGAGGTGGAAACTGAGGTCAAATGAGGTGTCTAGACAACCAGAGACTGAGTCGACAACCTCTAAGGCCTCTCTCAGCTCTGGTTTTTAGAATCTGGCCACGTCCTGGGCATGTTCCATGCCAGCTTCCTGCCTAACGACTCTGGCTGTCAGAAAGTGGCTAAGAGTAGGAAGGCAGAAAGGTTACAGGCTCGCCCAGCAAAGGAAGGAGAGGTCCTGAGGGAGGGAGCAGGCTCTGTGGGCTGGGCATCTGTGAGCACCGACCCAGAGGCTGCCCTTGTCCTTTCATGGCCAGTCATCCAGGATGGAGGACCAAGAGGGGGCACAGGGCATGTCTACCCTTATAAAGCACAGCAGGTAATGCCAGGGCTCCAGTGTAAAGGTGAGGATGGGGGCCATGAAGTAGGGGGAAAGGGTTGGTTGGGGACCCCAGCTTTGCTCTCACCAGCTACACTTCTCAGCCTCAGTCTCCTCTCCTGAAAAACAGGCTCAGACTATTCACTACAGAGAGCTGCTGGAAGACTCAGTAGCCGCCATCTGGAGCCTGCCTTGGGCTGGAGCTGTGCTGCTATACTCAACTTACTACATCCTCCTACAACCAGTTGTGGTCAGCTTTGCTATCTCCCCGCTTGACAGATAAAGAAATTGAGGCTCAGAGAGATGCAGTGTTCTGCCCTTGATTGCACACTGAGATATGGCCATGGGAGCAGCGGCCTTGGACTTAAAAGTTCAGTATTCCTCACCTGAATTCTGCCTCTGTTGAACTGTGTGACCCTGGGCAAGCCGCCTCACCTCTCTGAGTCTCAACTTTCTCAGCAGTGAAATAGGAACATCGCACAGAGTTCAGAGATGGGAAGCCACCCTGCAAACTGCAGAGTAACTCAGGACTCCATATTGTCACCCCCAAAAGACCCAGCCCAGGAAAATCTGTCATCTGCAGGCATCTTTTATCTCTCCTGAGCTCTAAGTGTGATATGGGTAAGGTCACGCAAAGCCAGGAGACTCCAGAGCAGAAAAGCTACTTGCTTAAGGTCACAAAGCTGATAAGTAGTGGCAAGCAGGGCCTGGCAGCAAGAGGTAGGGTATCAAACCTGAGTGGGGTGCAGGCAGTAGCCAGGGTGAGGGCCAGGATGAGGCTGGCAGGTGTCCGGAGTGGTGACTACCAGGGTCAGCCAGACCTGCAGTGGCCGAGGTCTCTCTTGCTGGCTCTTAGCTGGGAGGCCTTTTGAAGGATTGGCCAGTCTCGGATTTGTCCGCCTTTCCCCAAAGACTCCTCCTCTCTCTGGGTCCAGCCTAGTCGCCTGCCCAGGGACAGCGGGCACTACTTATCTGGGTGTCAGGGCTTCTCTCTGCGATCATAGCTCAGGTCTCCTAGGCTATGCAATCTCCCTAAGGCCAGACTTGCCCATCTTTTGGAATTTGCTCACACCACTGTGGCCACAGGGTATAACGACCACTGACGCCTGACCACATTACCCTGGCTTAAACCCTTCCATGAGCCCTCGGCCTCAGCATGACATTCCAGCTCCTGCCTATGGTTCATAACAGTGACATCTCATAGACATCCAATATGATCATGTGGAATTCAATTTTCCAGTAGCCACATCAAAAAAGTAAAAAGGTGAAATGAAAACACAATAAGATATCACCTCACACCTGTCAGAATGGTTATCATCAATAAGTCAACAAACAAATGTTGGTGAGGACGTGGAGAAAAGGGAGCCCTCACGCACTGCTGGTGGAAATGTAAAACTGGAACAGCCACTGTGGAAAACAGTACGAAGGTTCCTCAAAAAATTAAAAACAGAACTACCATATGACCCAGCAATTTCACTTTGGGGTATATATCTGAAGAAATCCAAAATTTGAAAAGATATAGGCGCCCCTATGTTCACTGCAGTATTATTTACAATAGCCAAGATATGGAAGCAACCTAAGTGTCCGCTGATAGACAAATGGCTAAAGATGTGGTATATACATACAATAAAATAGCAGCCATAAAAAAAGAATGAAATCTTACCTTTTACGACAACATGGATGAACCTAGAGGGTATTATGCTAAGTGGAATAAGACACAGAGAGAAAGACAAATACCAGAAGATTTCACTTATATGTGGAATCTTAAAAACAAAATAACTGAATGAACAAAACGGAAAAAAACTCATAGGTACAGAGAACAAAATGATGGTTGCCAGATAAAAGTGGGGTGGAGGAATGAGTGAAAAAGGAAAAAGGATTAAGAAGTACAAATTGCCAGTTTTAAAAACAGTCACAGGAACGTAAAGTACAGCATAGGGAATATAGTCAATAATATTGTAATAACTATGTATGGTGTCGTATGGGTACTAGACTTATCAGGGGGATCACTCTGTAAGTTATATGAATGTCTAATCGCTATGTTGTATTCCGGAAACTAATATAATATTGTTTGTCAACTATAATTGAAAAATTAAAAAAGAAATGCAATAATAGATTTTATTTCACCCAATATATCCAAAATGTTATCATTAATCAATATGAAAATTAAACTAAACATAATAAAATTCAAAATTAAAATTAAAATTAATGTAACATTTTGCTTTCTTTTTTCTCTTTAGTACTAAACCTTTCAAATATGGCGTGTATCTTCTACTTTTAGCACATCTCAATTTGGATCATAAATTTTCAGTGGACAGTCTGATCTGTACTGAGAGTTCATAAAACTTACAGTTGAAAAGGCACACTCACAGCCTCAAACAGTTTCACACATATTTAGAAGCTTTCCAAGAATGAAATCGAGTATTTGTTTTAAAATCTACACTTAAAATATATTAAAATAAAAACTTCAGTTCCACAGGCACAATAGCCACATTTCAAGGGCTCCGCAGCCACATGTGGTATGTGGCTCCCAGGATGGACACACAGGATGATTAAGTCCTTAACTGTCTGGTCATTGTGGCCCTCCCATACCTCCTTTCAAGGCTTGTCCTAGACAGAAGGTGAAACCTCCCCACATGCACGGAGTTTCCCATCTCTAAGTTTCACCGATGCTATCTGTGTGCCCTTGCTCAATGTCCCCAATTCCTGGCAACTCCCGCTCATTCCTTCAAGACTGAGCTCCAGGTCTCTCCCTCTGGGAAGCCTCCTCTGACAGCCTCTGGATGGGATAACATTGCCAGTCCCTCTGCCCATTTCTTAATTGTAACATCACACGGTATTGTATCTGTCCATTTCGAGGCAGTTGGGCCAGACAATCCCTGGGGTGGGGGGCCATCTTGTGTACTGAAGGATGTTGAGCTTCATCCCTAGCCTCTACCCACTAGATGCCAGTAGCATGCCCTCCCCAACTTGTGACAACCAAAAATTTCTCCAGGCATTGCCAAGTGTCCCTGAGGGGCACAATCATTCCAGGCTGGGAACCAGTACCTGGCAGAAAGCACCCAAGCCCTCACTTGAACAAAAAAAGCTTATCCCAGGATACTCTACCATGAAGCTTGCCTCCTCCAAGAAGGCTTCCGTGATGCCCTAGCCTGATTAGTGCTTCCCCTTGGGATCCCACAGCACCCTGAGCCCACCTGCGATGCAACCCCTCCAAAGGTAGCAACTGGGGTTTGTTCACTGCTACTTAATAGATATTTATAGAACTAACCTGAGAAACAGGAATGACTTAGGTCGTAAAGCCCCAGCAAAGGTGCTAATAATAGTCAAGTCTGTGTTTATACACCAAGCTCTGGGCTAAATACTCTGCTGGGCTTAGAGAGGGAAAATGAGGCTCAGGCATGTAAAGGGCTGGCCTTGCGTTCAAATCAACGAAATCCTGGTTCCTCTTGTTATTGATCAAAAGAAGTTAAACACATGGAAGATGTTTATGATACATATATCAAACAAGACATTTGTGTCCAGAATATATAAAGAGCTCTATGAAATCAATAGGAACAGGACCGGCAACTTGAGAAAAAAATTGGGCAAGTATGAAGAGATACTTCATATAAGAGATTATTTAAAGAGTCAGTAAGAATATGAATGGGTGCTCAATTTCATTACATATCAAGGAAATGAATGCAAATTAAAAGTACAACATGGAACCACTGTTACATCCAAAAGACTGAAAAAAAAAATGATAATACCAAGTATTGGCAAGGATGTGACAACCAGAACTTTCATGCTCCTCTGGCGGGAGGGTAACCTGGCATGAACTCTTTGGAAAATTCTTTGCCTAACAGAGATGGAAGCTCAACATGAACTTTCTCTAGGTTGAACGACCTAGCCATTCAACCGCTAAGTACACAGCCATCAGAAAAGGATCTAACTGTTCACCAACGGGCACAGATAGAAATGTTCCCGGCAGCGCTACAGTGGTAGCCCCCAACTGGAAACTCAAATGCCCATTAACAAAAGGATGGATAAGTAATACAAATAAATACATATAAACTAAACAGCAAGGAGAGAGAACAGGCCAGAACGTCACACAATAATATGGATGAATTTCAAAGATAGTTATGCTAAGGAGAAAAAGCAAATACAAAAGAGAACATATATATGTTTTTATGTATGTAAAATACTTTGTAGTTTATATGTATATAAAGCACAAAGACAGGAAAAATTAATCTCCCACAGGAGACTTCAGGATGGTGGTTTCCTTTGGGGGCAGCATGACTGGAGGGGGCATGAGGTATCTTGTGTGGTGCTGGGTACATGCTATTTCTTGATCTGGGTACCGATCACACAGACACATTCATCTTTTGAAAATTCACTGAGCCGCCTACTTATGATGTGCGTACTTTTCGCTAAGTATGATAGACTTCAATAAAAATAGTCTTAAAGAACCATGCTTCGTCAAATGCCGAGGCATGGATGGTGTTGCTGGCCAGGTGTCCTTCCACCCTCATACCTTTCCTGTCTGCTACAGAGGAACACAACAAGACCCATTCAATCGTTCAACACTCACTGGCAGGCGCTCTTCCAGGGCCAGGCCTCGCGCCAAGTGCAGGGAACATAAAGGTGAATTGAGCTGTGGCCTCCAGTCATGCCACCCACATCCCAGTTCCTGGCACACATACCAAAAACCCACACTCAGTAAATGAGTGACCAAGCCAAGGTGGCTTTTGATCAGAGGCCAAGGAAGTGATGTCTGTTTGTCTTCCTCTTTTTCTCCCTACCATCCCTTGGTGTGTGACGATTTTTGGAGTTTTTCCTTAAGCTGGGCCAAACCTGGCCATTTGAGCACAGAGAGCAGGAGCTGCATACTTTGCTACTTGTCTCTGCCACCACCTGCCCTCCCTTCCCACCAGACTTTCCCCTTCTCCTGTAGTCTGGTGACTCCTGGACTGTCATCTCTCAACATCGGACTCAGGTGTCAACTGTCTCCTTGTCACTTCCACTTGGGCATTGAGCTGGTCCCTCAAACTTAAGGCATCCAAAGTAGATCTCCTGGTTTTTCCTAACTCATTGCCCCAGCAATCGGTGGCAGTTCATTCTGATTAGGCTGAGAGCCTCGAAGGCAGCCCAAGGCCTGACTCCCCTCTCTCTCTCACTCTCCCACCCCAAGCCAACCCGACAGCATATCCTGTCAACAGTGCCTTCAAAACAGAGCCATGCGATGACTTCTTGGATACGACACTGAAGGCACCGGTGACCAAAGAAAAAGCAGACAAAATGGACTTCATGAAAATTAAAACATTTTGTGCATCAAAAGATACTACCCACAGAGGAAAAAGGCAACATAGAATGGGAGAAAATATCTGCGAATCATATATCTGATATGGGATAACTATCCAGAATACACAGGAAAATCCTAAAACTCAACAAAAACAACCCAATTTAAAAAATGGGCAAAGGACCTGAATAGACATTTCTTTAAAGAAGACACATGAGGCCAATAAGCACCTGAAAAGATGCTCGACAGCACTAATCACCAGGGAAATGAAAATCTAAATACTACCATGCCCATTAGGATGGCCACTGTGAAAAAGCAGAAAACAAGTGTGGGCGAGGATGTGGAGAAACTGGAACCCTCGTACACTTTTGGTGGGAATAGAAAATGGTGCAGCTGCTATGAAAAAGTTTGGCAGTTCCTTAAAAAATTAAAAGTAGAATCATCATAGAACCCAGCAATTCCACTTCTAGGTATATACCCGAAAGAACTAAAAAGCAGGGTCTCAAAGAGATATTTATGCATTCAAGTTCAGAGCAACATTACGATAGCTAAAACATGGGAGCAACCCATGTCCATCAATGGATAAATGGACAAGCAAAATGTGGTACATACATGCAATGAAATATTATTCAGCCTTAAAAAGGAAGGAAATTCTGACACATGTTACAACATGGAGGAAACTTGAGTGCAATAAGCCGGTCACAAAAGGACAAAGACTGTATGATTGCACTTATATGAGATCCCTAGAGTAGTCAAAATCACAGAGACAATAGAGTGGTGGTTGCCAGGAGCTGGAGGGAGGGGCGCATGGAGAGTTATTTAATAGGTAGAGTTTCAGTAACAAGATGAAGCGTTATGGGGACCGATGGTGGTGATGGTAGCACAATGTGGATGTAATGCACTGAACTGTACACTTAAAAATAGTTAAGATGATAAATTTTAGGTTATATGAATTTGAATACAATTAAAAACAAAACGCCAGAGCCAGAACCTACCCACTTCACACCCCTCACACGTGTGGGGCATTTGTATGTTTTGTGCACCCAGTTCTCACTGCCTGGTCCAAGGCTCCCCGGTCTCTTGCCTTTATAACTCCTAACTGACCTCCCAGATTCTGCCCTTGTCTCCTCAGCCCATTTTCAATGAGCAGCCAGTGATCCTACGAAGACAGAAATCAGGTCGCAGCCCTTCTCTACCCTGTATCCTCCCACGGCTCCCACTTCACTCGGGAAGAGCCAGTCCCCACACAGCCCGCAGGCCCTACAGTTCCACCCTGCCTCTTACCTTTCCCGCCTCATCCTCCACCCGCCGCACCTTTCTCTCTTCCAGCAACAAGGCTCCCTTGCTGTTCCTAACACGTGAACTCGGTCCCATTTCAGAGCCTTCACCGCAGCTGTCTCTGCTGCCTGGCCACCCTTTCCCCAGACACCGCCTGGCCTTCCTGGCCTTGCTTGCATCTTTCTCCCCATCACCCATTTCGTACCGTAACCTGACCCACCAACACGTCATTCCAGACCTCCTTACGCTGCATGATTTTTCTTTTTCCCTAACACTCACCACCTTTTAACGCAGAAATGGCCCTCTTAGAGCCAGGATTGCTAAGTTAACGGGATGTAAACTTTGATGTGTTATTGGGGAGAGAATGCCTGTGAATGAAGCCAACACGGAAGAAAGCCCATCTAAGAGACAGAGCGAAAGAGACAGTGCCCTGACACATGGGAGCACCTGGATACAGCAGTACCTGAAGGCAATAAGCCTTTTTCCATTTACCTGAACCAATAAATTCCTTCATTTGCCACCTTAGGTAATTAGGATTCTACCACTCACAGCCAAGTGATACATAAAATAGGCTCTTTTTCCAGGACCCAGCATGATCGGGGGGGGGGGAGGGGAAGAAGGTTCTGATAAAACTAAGCAAAATTCATTTTCAAAGTTTTACTTGAAGGCTCAGGGTAATGGCTGGAGCCAGCTAACCACTCTCACTTCTGTTCCAAGGGTGTGAGTTTGAGTTTTCCACTTGGGAAGCCGAGGGGCAGAACACCTTTACACAAAGGTCAGAGGGTTGTTCGAACACTTCGTAGTTTATGGCTTCTTCGTTTTGATTGCATTACCTTCCACTTCTTTGTTGGGGAGGTTTTGAAATGGCTGTGGGCCAAAAGGTGGAAAGGCTTAACCAAGAACAAAGCAAGCAAGTAACAAGTACGTGCTGGATGTAATGTTCCCAGATAAGACAGTCCAAACCTTCTTTTGTGGTTCAACCAGGAGGCATCTCGTCGATCCGGCATGAGGGAGGGATGGGGGTGGAATACACATGGGCCTTTTTAAGGGCACAGTTGGCAGGCCTGGTTCTGAAGGTGGCACATAGCTAAGAATCTAGTTTCCCAAGGCCCTAGCCTGCCCCTCTGCCTCCCTCATTGGAAAAGCTGCAGCCCAGGACTGGGAGACCCTCCTCTTGCTCCCTCGCTCCTGAAATAGACAGAAGAGGAAGAATTTCAAAGGCTTTAAAAGCTGCTCAGGACAAGAACACTCAAAAAAATCGAAGGGAGAAACTCATGAGGAAGAAGAGGTATCTCCTTAAAGTTCGCTGTCTTCCACGGGCCTACTTCAGAATGAATGAGTGGACTTTTCCAAAGAAAAATGGTTTGGCACTCTGAGGCGGCCTGGGGCCTTGTTATAAAGTGTTTCCATCTGCAGATTTGCCTGGACAATGCCAGGAACAAGGTCAAGGAGCAAAATGCTGTACGATAGTCTCTGAATTCTGAGCCCCCGTTTCCTCATCTGTAAAATGGGTCAACACAATTCTTGTTGCTATGAATTACTGAGCACCTCTCTGCATCAGGCACCACATAATCTTATCTGTAACCATCACGGCAACCCAAGAGATGATCACTATTACGATCCCCATTTTACAGGTGAGGAAATGAGGCCCAGAGAGGGGACGTGACTGGTCCAAGGTCTCACAGCTTGTGTACAAACTAACTGACATTCCAACTCAAGTGTGTCTGACTCGGAAGGCCACATCTTTCCTCCACATCAGGGCTCCTCTCGATGTCTGCCTTCCGGGTCATTCTGCGGTTTCAATGACATCACACACGAAAAGATAAAGATGTGCCTGTTTGCTCTGAAACTGGCAGGTCATAGGTAGTCAGGTATTTGAGGAATGAATGGCTGGAGACAGACACAAGTCCCTGGAGTCCTCATTATCAGCTTTGTCTGGGCTCTCTCTGTCTCTAGTCCTAAGTGGAGAAGGTCCCAGAGAGCAGAGCTGGGAAAAGGTGACAGTGAGCAATCTCCTTCTTTCAGTGAAGAAGCATATACCTGGGTGTCCTCACCCTCCAGAATGTCGGCTCCCAACGAGGAGTCAGGCTATGCCCATCTCTTCCCACCACCACCTCAGCCCCACCAGGAACTTGCCACTCACCAGCCGACCCTACCAGAAGGCAGCCAGAGGGGAGCCATCCTTTCCTGCCCATTCTTTTGAGACTTCAGGCTACACCGGTTTTTCTGGATCGTATGATGAGACAATGTGCCGTGAACCTCCCACCCTGTACGCCCAGGACCACCCAGGGACTCCAGCAGGACATGCTCCACAACCTCTGAGTTCAAGGCAAAACTCGAGCCCTCCCTACCTGGCCTTGGCCACACCTGTCTTGACCCCCATCACTCACCTATGGGAGTCCTCAGCCACGCCCCCTTCCCCCCAGATGGAGGGCTAGGTTCTAATCCCACTCCTCTGCTTCCCCAGATAAGGGGCCCAATTCCTCTGTGCTCCACTAGTCTCATCTGAAAATGGGGCTATTAAAAGCACCTCCCTGGAAAGTGATATGGTTTGTACCTAGGAGGCTCTTAGTCAAGATGAACCTGACGAGATTATGTTGTTGATCCATTTTACAGATGAGGAAACTGAGACTCAGAGAAGTTCAAGGATTCACCCCACACTAGGACATCAGAGCACCGGCTCTGGTTATCATGACTTTGACACCAAATGCCTTCCTGTCCCTGTACGATGCCTGACACTATTCTTTCTTCCTACAACACCTCCCTTCCCTTTTCGTCTCTTCTCTAATAATCACAGTAATAATAATAATAATGATAATAATTGTAGCTACCAACTGCTGAGGGCCTCTTATTTGCAAGACTGCACACAGCGCTTCACATGGTCCAACCCCTTCCTAGCACACCCTCCCGGAACAATGACACTATCATTTATGTGCTTCTGTGATGGTTAACTGTCAACCTGACTGTGCTAAGGGATGCCCAGAAAGCTGGGTGCGTTTGTGATGGCACTTCTGGAAAAGATTAACATTGAAATTGGCACACTGAGTAAACACCCTCACCAATGTGGGTGGGCACTATCTAATTCCACTGAGGGCCTGAAGAGAGCACAAAGGTAGAGGAAAGGCAGGTCTGCTCAGTTTTTTGCTTGAGCCCTTGCACATTGGCGCTCCTGGTTCTCGGGCCTTCCGACTCGAACTGAATTACACCACCAGCTTTCCTGGGTCTCCAGCTTGCATGTGGCAGGTCATGGGGGCTTCTCAGGCTCCATAATTGAGTGAGCCAATTCCTATAATAGATCTCCTCTGATACATATATATGTATATCCTATTGACTTTTTCTCTGGAGAACCCTCATACATCTCCCTTCATAGCCACCTTGTCCCCTACAATGGTAGCTCTCCAAGGACAGGGATGGTCTGTCTTGCTCACAGCTGGATCCCGGTGCCTAGCACGAAGTCTGGAACACAGAAGGTCATCGATATTTGCTGCATAAATGAGACTCCACTGAATCCTCACGAAAACCCACTGATGTTAAGTGATGATAGCACCATTTTAAAATGAAGATGCAAAGGGCACAAATAATTAAG
Source organism: Pteropus alecto (assembly GCF_000325575.1). Taxonomy (NCBI): domain Eukaryota; kingdom Metazoa; phylum Chordata; class Mammalia; order Chiroptera; family Pteropodidae; genus Pteropus; species Pteropus alecto. Next base: position 1,317,457 of record NW_006430462.1, read on the forward strand.
AAAATTACCAAAGGCCACAGAGCACTAAATGGTAAAACCAAGATTTGAACCTGGGGCTTTCAGATGCACCTCCCCCGCATCCCCCACCACATCCCACATTCCAGATGAGCTCCACCAGAAGCCTCAGACACCTTCTCTGACCGCTACTCTGAGGCCTGGCCTTCTTGCAACACATCAACGCTGTACTTTGGGGTTAACATTCCCAGGGGACCTTCCTAGTGCCAGAAAAGCCCCATGAAGGAGCTTGTGGGTCAGCACAGGAGACTGACAGCCAAGTATCTCAATAAGTAACTGGATAATTGGCAGAATGAAATGAGAGCTAGATTAGGGAAGTAAATAAGTCATGTGATCAGAGAGGTCAGAGGAAAGGGCTGTGGATTCCAGCCAGGACAGGGTGGGGGAGTGGGAGGCAGGAATGTGAGCTGAGTCTAAGAAGATGGCCAGCATTTTAACAGGTGCAGAGGTTAGGGGAAGCATCCAGGGAGGAGTGAGGACCTGGAGCAGAGAGGCCCAGAGGTGTGAAAGTGCAGTGGAAATGAGGGGAATGGAAAAGGATTCAGTATATACAGAACAGTCTCGGGCTGGGGGGAATAACGACGGTAATAAAAATAACAATAATAGTAACGATAGCAAACACATGTGCAGTGCTGACTCCATGCTCAGGCACTGTTCTACGCACTTTATGTATATCAGCACATTCAATCCTCACAACCAATCTGTGAAAACAGTGCTGTTATTATCCCATTTTATAGATGAGGAAGCCGAGGCAGAGAGGTCACAGTAAGTATGTGGCAGAGCACAGTCTTGAACCTGCGCTATCTGGTTTTAGAGTGTGCTCAGTCTCTACTATAGCAGTTTTCAAAGTGGATTCCCAGACCAGCAGCATCCACAGCACCTGAGAACTTGTTAGAAATGCAAATGCTCAGGCCCCTTCCAGACCTGCTGAATGAAGAACCTTGGGCAATGGCAACAGCAAGCTGTGCTGAATAAGCCATCCAGGGGACTTGCTTGCTCAAAGGTGCTACACTCCTACACACCTTCTCGGAAGGGGAGGGGAGGTAGGAGGAGAGAGGAGGCAGGAGAGGAGGGCAGGGGCCAGATCTCTGGGTCCGAGTGCCCTGATATGGAGCTCCCCTAGTCCTTTGAGGCTGGGAGCCATATCTCCTCCTTCTGGGTTTTTCCAGCTAATCTGCAGAAGGCCCTGTGATATAACAGTATCCTTGTGATCCAGCAGAGACCATGGCAACATATAACCAGAGGACTGAGGTTCCCAAGGCTGGGGCAGCCACAGTTACTGCAGACCCAGCCCCCTCTGCAATCCTCAGGACTGTGCACATCATCGTCAGGAAGGTACAGAGAGGCCCCAGGGAAGTCAAAGGAAGAAGAGCTTGTCCGGAGGCCCCCAGCACATAGGCGAGGGCAAGCTAGCCTCAAACATGAGTCTCTCACCTCTTAGGAGGGGTTTTCACATGACAACCACAGGGGGCCCATCAGGGCACCCACACCCAGCAGCTACACACTCTCCCTGCACTGTTTCCTACACTCAGTTCTGTACTCCAAAACTGTTTGCATGACCCTGGGCAAGTCACCTTAACTCTCTAGGCCTCAGTTAACCCCATCTGTGAAAGGAAGAGGCTGGACTCAATTTCTAATTTGCTATTCTCCCCAAAACTCTTAGCCAACAGCTATGTAATGCTGGCCTGAGGTGTGCTCCAGAAAGGCGGCTAACACAGTGTGGAACAGGCAGGGAGGGGTAGGGCACAGGGACTGGGGGGAGGGTGACTATCACTGCTTGCAGGCGCCCCAAAGGCAGAGTAACCAACACCCCCACAAGTGACAGAGCCTTGCTGAGAGCCAGAAATCAAATCAAACGTCAAGTAGCATCCTGCCCTCTTGCTACCAACTTAGGCTCCCTCTTCCCCTACCTCTCCCATGGCCCTGGGGCCAGCAGGGCAGGGCAAGGGGCTAGTGGGTGGTTGGATGGTGGGATTCAAAACCCTAGCCATGCAGTATGGCTTCTTCAGGCTCCCGACTTCCCTGGGCCTCCACCTCTTCACGGGGAAGTAGCACACCACCATCTCCCATGTCTCCAGGGGTGCTTGGCCTAGTCTCCAGGCTCTGTGAGGGTTCCGATGGTTCTGAGGCAGGATGTCACAGCCAAAGGAAGTGGGGCAGTTTCTAATAACAGACAGGAAGATCTGTGCTTGCTGGCCTGTACATGGCGGGACAGACAGATAGACAGAGCTGAAGCAAGCCGGCCAGGCAGAGGTAGACAGAGAGACAGTGAAGGAGGAAAGACAGAAACAATGAGAAAC
>NW_006430462.1:1319855-1325351 GCF_000325575.1 Pteropus alecto
GACCGAGAGAGACGCACGGGGCAGGAGCAGCCTGGAACAGGAACCTCAGCTCTGCAGCAGCATCTAGTACCCACAGAGTCATGCCCCGCCCCTGAGTGGAGACTCCTGAAGCTTCAAAGAAGGAGCACAACTTTAAGAACAAGGTCACTGCTGGTCTGGCATGGCCCCTTCTAAGTCCCCTACCTCCTGTCACGTGACTCCCCAGATTCCCACCTTCCTGATGTTGGCTACATCCAGAACCCCCTTTACTTTTACTTATTTAAAATTTTTGTTACATGGATTCAATATTGTTAAAATGTATTTTTAAAGGAAGCTGTAACCCACTGGCTTAAATTAAAAACATGCCCTAATTAAAAAGTACCTGCAAAAATAAATGCAAAAGAAGCGATTCTTAGAGCTTCTAGTTGCAGACTGACACCTGTCCAAGGGGCTCAGGGGGAGCCCAGCAGGGGTCTGTCTTTGTTAAAGGACGATAGTCTGGAGAAAGGCATTAAGTTAGCACCAAGTGGAGCCTTTCTCCTGGAAGTCATCAGAGAGCGGAGGGAGACTTGGAGAAGAAAACGCTTTCATTCTTCAGGGTGAAATCCAGGTTCTCTGGCATGCCACTTGAGGCTGTGTTATAACTCGATTCCCACTGATCTCCAATGTTAACACCTCACCTCCCACCCCCAACGCACACACACAAACACTAAAGTCTCTATGGCATGAACTCTACCAAACATATGAGGCCGCAGCATCGCCCATCTCCAAACTTTTGCACCTGTGGTTCCCTCCCCTTGGAAAACCTTTCCTGCCCTCCTCTACCCAGCTAACTTCTACTGACACAAGTTGCACCCCCTCCTCCAGGAAGCCTTCCCTGACTGCCTCCAATCCCTGTATCAGTGTCTATCAAAGCACTTTGCACCTTGTGGTGGGTTCTGAATCCCACCATCCGACCACCCATCTCTGGAATTAACGGGGCTATGCATTCCCCACATCCTCTCAGAACTCAGCAAGGTGCCTAACTCCCAGCACTGGCCGCAGATATGTCAACTAAACGGGAGAACAGACAAATAAATGAGGCACCCAGATGCCCTTGTACAGGTTGAAACAGAACCCTCTCTATGCTCTGTAAAAAACTTCCAGATAGAAGCTCCTGTAAAACGAGAATGAGATGACCTGGCTCCAATGGCCTCACCTACTCTCTAGCCCACAGACTCTGGGTCAGTAACTCAGCCCCTGTGAACCTCGGTTTTCTCACCTATAAAATGAAGACAATAGTGTTAGCTATGAGAGTTGAGCCGAGTATCCAGGAGGCACTCGAATGTCATTTTTATTATCACCTTACACTCACCAAACCACAAAATATTATCACTTGACGGGTCCCAAGAAGTGATTATATCAGGGGTGGCCTGACATTTTGTAAAGGTTCCAATAAATATTTCAGTTTGTGGATCATACGGTCTCTGTTGAAACTAAACAATTCTGCCGTTGTAGATGGTAGCAGCCAAAGACACAATGCAAATAAATGAGCATAGCTGTGTTCCAATAAAACTTTATTTATAAAAACAAGCAGTGGGCCAAACCTGGCCCATGTAGTTTGCTGACCTATGATCTGCACCCTCACTGCTCCAAGTGTGGCCTTTAGACAAGCAGCACTAGAGTACTGTGTGAGCTGGTTAGAAATGTCACAGGCCCTGCTGCAAACCTGCTGAATCAGAATTTGCACTTTAACAAGGTCCCCAGGGGATTTGTGTAAGCATTAAAATTTGAGAGGTTCTGTACCCAACTTCCTAGCTAAGTACTTCCTGTCAGAGATGTGGTTCACTCTTTTTCTCATCTGATACCTTCACCAGAAGGTAAACTCCAGGAAAACTGGACACGGAAGCCTGTTAAATCCTGATTCCCAGCATCTAGCTGACAACCTACCATATATCCCGATTTATCAAGTAGGTACCGAATGCCCAGTGTGACCCAGGCAGGCACAGTGCCAGGTGCCAGGGACATGCAATGACTGTAGACACTAGTGGAGAGTCTTATTGAGTAGATGTCCACGCAGTGATAGGATGGATGGAAGACTCCTGTGGGCAGCCTCTGGAGTTGGGAAGACCTGGGTTTGGATCCTGGTGCTGTCCCATCAGGCCCGTGTGACCTTGGGAAAGTCACTCGACTGTCTCGAGGCTCAGTTTCTGAGAACTGGAGTGGTCAGTAACAAATGCCTCCCTGGTGTCTTGTGAGGACAGAGGAAGGATGTGAGATGGGGTCCCAGCAGCTGTGCAGGTGGTGCAGATGTGCTGGGACACGCACACACACTCGCTAGTACTCATAGTAGAAGGACTGCAGCCGGCCCCAAATCTCTCACTGAGGGTCAGTCGGGAGCCTGAACCAGGTAAGGAAGGACCCTGGGCCCAGAGACAGAAGCTCCTGTTGGGGACAAGCTTCTGTTGTATTAACAGCATTGAGGGTTTAAAGCAGCAGAAAAGGCATCGGGAGGCCTCAGACAGCCTTTGATGTCCTAGGAACACAGAGCTGGAAGGATTCTTGGAGAGCACTGAAACCAGTGGTTAAAAAAAATCTGTTCTTAAAGCAATGGAAGTGTTTGTTCAAGTGACACCCAGGCAAGACTGTGGTATCGTTAGAGCCCTGAAGACTACATGGGGCCAGAGGGCCCTTGAGGCCAGGCAGTGCATACATGTAATGATGGGGAGTGGTGGGGAATGTGGTGACCAGGAGAGCCCAAGCGATCTAAGGGGCAGCTTCAGGCCACTCCAGTTTGGCCCAAGCTCCTGAGTTTCCAAGAGAAGTGAGAAATTGGATTTATTCTCTAAAAATATTTGACTGTCGCCTTGATTTAAAATAAAACACCATAGGAGTTAAAAACCATCCTGTGGGTCAAAGCCATTGACCGGCAGCTTCTGTTATGGGCCAACACGCCTGCATCACAGGTGGGGAAACTGAGACTCAAAGAGGGGAAGTGCCTTGCCCAGTGTCACACAGTAATTTGGAGGCAGAGATGGGACTCAGCTACGTCTAAGCTCTTGCCCACCCGAGACTGCTCATGAGAGTGTGGGAAGTACAAGGGCGTAGCGGGGAGGTGGGAGGTGGGAATCCAAACTTCACAAGCCAAGAGGCTGCTCGTTCTGTCCACCCAGGAAGGAGTGGAGACAAAGGGGAAGGGATAGGGATGAACGTCTATTATTAATATATAACAATATAATATATCATAATTATATAATAACTGAAATTTTCTGAGTGTTTTCTACATGCTGAGCATTGAGATAGAATATCGACAGCGGGTAAGATGGTAATGAAGAGTGTGGATTCTGGATTCAAATTCTGTCTCTCCTACTTCCTGGCTGGGTGACCTTGTACAACTTACTTATTCCCTGTGCCTGTCTGTTCATCTCATAGGGCTGTTGGGAGAATTAAATGAGTTAAAGTACATAAAATGCATTTCTAATGACTGCCCTTTGACAGATGGTTCACAAAGGGACATGCTCAAGAGTCCAAAGAGTCTGTGTGACCTGCGGGCCCCACATTTTGCCTGGTGGCAGGGTAGGCACTGCCAACAACATCAGAAGGTAGGTTCTATTTGCTCCTCTATCCTGCAGATGAGAAAACTGATGCACAAGGAAGGCAACCAATGGCCCCAGACACATAGCCCCTAAGCAGAGCAGTGGGACGGTAACACAGACCCAAGTCCTTGAGCATGCTACTGCCGAGCCCACTTTCTGGCCACCTGCCCGCCTTTTGGACACAGTAGCCTGGGTCAAAGGTCTAGCTGATGTAAGCATTTATTTGGCAAAGGGCCAGCTGCCCTTCCCTTGGTGCCCACCATGTGAGCATACAGGATAACACGAAGCTCCTCCCCAGGCAAAGCCCCAGACACTCCACAGGGCACATGGGCACTACCCTTCAAAGTTCTCCTCTGTGATTTCTGGGGCTTGGCCCAGCTCTAGGGCTGCTCTGAATGAATCATTCCCACGAATCCTCCTCAGGCCGCAGCCCGGGGTGAAAGAGACCCAAAAAGGGGCATGGGAAGGGGCAGGCATCCTAGAACCTTCTCTGGGAAAGCCCCAGACAGGACAGATGTGTCTGCAGAAAGTGAGGGGACTTGAAGGCAGTAGGAAGACGTGGGAAGTGGGGAGGCCCACAGCTACCCAGACAAGTTTCCACATGGCCGATCCCAGGCACCAGATCACACCCAGGCTTTCATACCACCAATACCAGCCACATGTGACCTGCCAGTCTTGCTACAAATAGATCCAGAAAGTCATATTCATAACGTGGTAGGGCAGCCTTACCAATCACAAGGTGCTATTATTCTGGGTCACCCCAAGCCCAATCCCCAGCAGGGCACATTGAGGCCCAGAGAGAGGCAGTCCCTTGCCAAACCTCTTCAGCCCTGTTTCCATTTTCCCAGGCTGCCAGGAATTCAGGGTTTTTAAAGGGCAAGAAAAGGTGAGTATGCACAAATAAATAAAAGCAGGAGGCTGGATACAGCCACCAGAAGGCCTGGTCTCAAGTAGTTCACTTAGGATACTCGTGTTCACCTGCAGAATGAACATGGAGGGCCAGTGTGGAGAATGGGCAGGACCAGACTCCCTTTGGGGGCCAAGGGACAGGCTTTCCCTTTCGGTTGCAGTCCAGGAAACCCAAGGGTCTCTCTAGCCACTCTGGATCCTCAGATGTCAAGGGGATCCCCTGCTGGCCTGGGGTGTGAAGGTCTGAGCAGTTTCCATCTTTCCTTCATCTGCCCACAGGTTCTTAAAAGGCACTACCAGGCTGTGTGCCAGATGCTGGGGTGAGTGCTGTGAGCTCCTGGGTTCCTCACTACCTCTCCTTGTCCCACACAGGGCCTGGTAGAATTCCCTCAGCAAGTATTTGTCACCATTACGGGAGGAACAAAAGTGCACACATACCTCAGGCTAAGCTCTGAAAGGCTTGATCTGTTTCTCTAGCTGATTGTCCCAGAGATATTGCTGGTGACCTGCAGGACACTTCTTATTCTGCTAATGAGGTGCTTAATTTAATGCACATTAGAAAATAATTTATAACTAGCACATCAAAGCCAGTGATTTCAAAGATTATAACTGCTTAAGAAAAAACTAAATTTATATGAGATTATCAGAATCTTTATATGCTGCTGGTGGGAATGTAAAATGGTGCAGCTTCTTAGGCAAGTCCCCAAAAGGTTAAACATAGCATTACCATCTGACCCAGCAATTCCACACCTAGGGATATACCCTAGAGAATTGAAAACCTATGTCCCTACAAAGACTTGTACTTGAATGAAAACCTATTCATTGTACTTGTACTTGAATTGAAAACCTATGTCCCTACAAAGACTTGAACATTCAAAGACTTGAATGTTCATAGCAGCATTATTCATAATAACCAAAAAGTGGAAATAACCCAAATATCTATCAACTGATAAATGATAAATAAAATGTGGTACAGCTACACAATGGAATATTATTCAGTTATAAAAAGTAACGAAATACTTTAAAAAAGCGG
>NW_006430462.1:1325379-1327046 GCF_000325575.1 Pteropus alecto
GCTACCACGTGAACTTTGGTAACATTATTCTAAGTGAAAAGCACCAGTCACAAAAGGCCACACAGTGTATGATTCCGTTTACCTGAAATGTCCCAGCATAGGCAAATCCATAGAAACAGAAAGTAGATTAGTGGTTGCCAGGGGATGGGGAAGGAAGGATTGAGGAATGACTGCTGATGGGCCCAGGGTTTCTTTTTGAGTGAAAATGTTCTTGAATTAGATGAAAATGTTCTAGAATTAGATGGCTGTACAACTCTGTGACTGTCCCCAAAACCACTGAATTGAGTACTTTAAATACGTGAATTATATGGTATATGAATTCTATCTCAATAAAGCTGCTATAAAACAAATTACATGAGGTTTTAAAAAATGAGGTGATATAAACATACATATGAATAATAGTACAAGTAGAGTTTAATGGAGTAAAATGGTTCATAAACGATGCAACAAATCCAATATTAATTACAGTCATGGAAACTGAGGCTGGGTGAGGAAGAATGACTCGCCTACACATCACTACTAAACCAGAGTGAGTCACACCTAAATCTGTTCAAATCCAGAAGCTTCGCCTGACCATTAGGCTAACCCAGTTGTAATGAAAGGATATGAGATGGGGATGCAAGAGGTGTCCACAGTCCAGTGTGGAAGACAGATCTGCAAGGAGGTTGGTAAGTGAGGTTAAGAGCCAGCTGCCTCCCTGGGGTTCAAAACAGGAAGCACCCAACAATGCCTGGGGAGTAGCAGAGACTTCCAGGAGACTGTGCTACCCCAGGAAGCTCCTGAAGGGTGGGTAGGAGTTGGCCAGCCTCTACCCCAATATCCCTACACACCTGAAGTCAGGAGGTCTGAAGGTGAGATTCAGACCTACCACATGCCAGCTGTGGGACCTAAGGCATGAGCACTTGACCTCTCCGAGCCTCAGTTTCTCCATCTACAAAATAGGAAGAGGCAAGATGGTAGGCGCAGTGCCTTCTTAGGACTGCACTGAATCTGATGGTTCTCACCCCTCCTGCTGAGTAGAAGGGTCTTTGAGTGGAAAAGTCAGACCTCGATTTCTGCCCCACATAATAAAGATTCTGCCAAGCAGCCTCGGTGGTGACCATGCCCCCTTTCCCTCGTTGCCACTCCTAGACCCACCTTTATGAGACGCGTTCCGTCCAGCTCACACAGAGGGGGAGGTTGACGGCGGTGGGATCCTCTGGCCAAACTTCGCCCCCCTCCTCCTGGGTCGCCCCCAAGTTCACGAGGTCTTCCCCATGCTCTCGGCGCCCCCATTCCCGGCCAGCGATTTTCGCCTCCCACTGCCTTCACTTTTGATACGCCTCGCAACTCCGCCGCGGCAGCAAGTTAACTTCCACGCGCCCCTCGCGCGTCCCGGCATCCGCCTGGGGGGGTCTCCGCGAGCCGGGGAGAGGTCGGGGACTCGAACGATGGTGACACGCAGCGCTCTCCCAACCCCCTGCTTCCCGCAACAGACACTGCGCGCCTCCAGGGCGCAGGGTCCGAAGCGGGAAGCGCGGTACGCGGACTGGGTCTCTTGCCGCACCCCGCGGAAAGCGCTTGGAGCGCCGGGCGGGTGCAGATCCTCGAACCGCCCGCCCGCACCGCCTCCCTCCCAGCTCTCAGCCCCGGAGCCCCGGCAGCTGCGCCGGGCCCGGGAAGAAGCC
>NW_006430462.1:1327268-1334099 GCF_000325575.1 Pteropus alecto
AGATACGGCCCCGCCCACGGTTGCTCCCCGCCCACGGTTGCTCCCCGCCCCCGCTGGCCCTAGTTCCAGCCGCGCCGTGGGGAGCGTTGGCCCAGGGAGCTGACCCCCGCCCCGGAAGCCGTCCTCTGTTTGCTGGCTTACCCCCAGTACCAGCAGCTCATCACTCTAACTCCCGGGGCAGCTAGCTTGTTTAAGTGAAGTCACTTCAGTCTATAAGCAGTGAGTCTATAAGCACGATCGCTAAGAAGTGGTGTAAGGGAAGAAAACTAGACCCTGAGCAGGGTGCATTTATGAAATAGTTGTGTAAAACGAAAAAAAAAGAGAAGAAGGAGGGACTATTCACATTCATATATGTCAGTGGTTCTCAAGGGAGGGCCCCCCCTCCCAGGTACATTTGACAATGTCTAAAGACATTTTCGGTTGTCACAGTTTGGGGCAGAGGTTGTACTACTGGCATCTAGGATGCTGCTAAACATCCTACCAGGAACAGGACAACTCCCACCCCCCTGCCCCGCCCCCAGCAAAAACCCATCGAGCCTAAAATGTCAATTGTGCTGAGGTTCAGAAACCCTGACACACATGAATAAAATAAATTTCGAGCTGGTAGATCTCAGCTCAGTCTAAGATATTTAACCTCTCTGTGCCTGTTTCTCATTCTATAAAATGGGTATATAATAGATCTATCTATGTACTAATGCATGTGCACTGAATACTGGAAGGAAGGAGAGGAAGAGATATGGGCTTACTTTTCACTGTGAATCTTTGTTATTCTGTTTGAATATTTTAATTTTTCCCATATGTATATATTACTTGTTTAAAATAAATGTCTTTAACAGTTACAACCATAACAGCAAACATTTCGTATCTCTATTTAAAATTACTTGCTAAGTTCCAGGCATTGCGCTAAACACTTTATATTTACACATTTAAACCTTTAATAGCCTTATGATAGGTCTGCTATCATCCCCATCATACAGATAAGGAAACCAAGGCACACAGATATTAAGTAATTTGTCTATGGCCAGCCATTTGTTCCTTCATAGCTCACTCATTAATTCGTTTCTATATCCAATAAATAGTGCATGCCATACAGCAAGTGCTGGAACTGACGGAGTTAAATCCTCTGCCTTCACGGAGCTGCTGTTACTGGTCTGGAATCAATAGAACAGTATTATATAGTGTTTATCGTATACATATTAGAGGCTTTTTATGACAAACTGCATAGTAACTCTGCTGAGTGTTTTATAATGTCCCTTTGTGGGTGGAGAAATGAAGATCAAGGGAAGAGGTCTGAAGAAGGCATGTGTTTAATAACATTCTAGGTACAGCGTTTCCTGAGCACCCTGTTCTGGGTGCTGGGAGTCAGCAAGTAAAAGGAGCACTAGGGTCCTGTGCCCAAGTGGGGGAACCTGGACTCTCCAACAAGCATCGAGGAGTGGGGAACGGGGGATATTAACCTGGCCCAGGAAGGAAGGGGGCCAGAGTATTTATACTATGTCTTTATACTGAGACCTGAGCCTAGATGAGGGTACATATAAGAGTATGACCAGTCACAAGGACCCACAGGTGCAAAGGTGCAGCACCCGGGTAGATCCTTTGTGGTGAGGTCTGCATGAAGTGCAAGGTAGGTGGACAGGATGTGTGGGGATGGGTGAGAGAAGGCCAGAGGGGTCTGCAGGGGCTGGATGCTGCAGGGCTTTGTGGGCTATGGGAAGGAGTCGGGACTTCATCTTGCAATGATGGAGAAACATGGAAGATATTCAGCAGGGGGAGGACATGGTTAGCCTTAGCTTCCTGCAAAGGTCCATTTGGCTGCTGCATGAAGGAGTACAGGCAGGGAGACTGATTTGAGGCTGCCGAAATACTCCAGGAGAGGCTGGCCAACCTAGGGTGGAACCAGGGGCATGGATGGAGTGTTGAGTTCCAGAGATGTTTGCAAGACGGAACTGGCAGATCTTTTGCAGGGCTAAAGAAGAGAACTAGAATGATCTTCTAGTTTCTGGGTCGGGCCTTCTCCTCTCAGTCTTCTAACTCAGCAAACCCCTTCAGGTCTCAAGCTGACTGTTACCTATTTGAGGTAGCCTCATCACCTCCCAGAGCATCCTGATGGGATGGATGATGGACCGTGAAGCCTGGGAATTTGGTGTGACTTTGAAGACAGACGAAATAGCTCATTCCTATCTCCTCCTCCAGTCTACGAATGACCAGGCAGGGCCTCCTCTGTCTTCTCTCCCAAACTGCATCCCCAGGATCTAGACAAACCTGGTACTTGGGAGGCCCTTAGTCAATATTTTTCCAAAGCAGGAAGAATAAAGGTGGCATAAAACATTTTGATTCTAAAACTCTTTCCAGCTCTGACATTTGAAAAGATGCTGCTGCTGGTGCTGCTGCTGCATCTTGCTGTGCTCTGAGCACCTTGTAAGTATCATATTCAAGCTGATCATTTATCCCTCCCCACAATCTGCCCAGGTTTTATCATTACTTTCATTTTACAGATGAGGAAATGGAGGCTCCATCAAGTAATTTGACTTGACCTAGGGCAATAACTAGTAGATGCAAACTCAGTACAGTGGTGGAAGCAGGTGGCCCCACAATGGGCAGGAAACCAAGGTAGAAGGGCAGGTTCTCTTCTCCTGCTGGAAGGCTGGGGTTACCGTGCCTGTCTGGGAACCCAAGCTTCACAGAGCTCTCTGATCTTGAGTATCTGATCCAGGTGACTGGCTGTCATGGCAACATGGCTCTAAAGAGCTACTCACCTCTCTAGACTCTCCTTAGGGCACGCTGGCACCACACCCTTTTCCCAAAATTCAGTTGCTATGTGTCCATCAGCATCTGGTGCTGCCACAAAATGATCACACCTCTGGGTGGTCCTCCTACCCTCACCCACCCCTTGTACACACACTGCTGACTTTGTGTCCGTGCCTCAATGTCCAAAAGATTGTGAGTTGATTCCTGTTGCCATGGATGGAGATGATATTCCACAACCAATGTGCTTTGTCTTCCCAAAGGCCTGCGACTCAAAGATTCATGAGCTGAAATCTAGCAATAAAACACAGTGATGTCCCAGCTCGTCCAGGTATTGCATTCTGAAGACCTTGTTTAGGGCAAAACTCATGCATAGTCTAAACCAGCACTGAGGAGCCCCCCGCGAAGGCTGTGAGCAGCATGGCTACTCTGCCAACTCCAGCTCCACTGGTCACCTCCAGCATCGTACCCACCATTCTTTCTTCAGTTGAGCACCTAATGAAGTCAAAACTCAAAGTTTTGATCTTGAGGCAAAAAATGTGACTTAACTTTAAGCTCTGGTGAGAGACTAACATTTTGAGATGCATGTTGAAACTAGGACCCACAAAAAGAACAACAGATTTATAACTCTTGTGCCACATTCACTTCCCGTTCATATTTATTTTCTTTTACTTATTTCTTTTTATCTTTGTTTTTTGTTTTTGTTTGTAATTTTCATCTGTTCTGTTTTTAGTACATTTGGTTATTAATAAATTCATTAGCAAAATTTGAATAACTGTATCGATGAAGCAATACGTTAAATATAATTACTTTTGTTATTTTCTTCCAGTTTTTGTTTGTGTTGCCAAGTGTATACATCATGTTTCAGTGATGCTAATATGTGCATTTTTTTCATATAACACCTGTGAGAAAATAAGGAGATTGACACTTTTGAGGTGAAAACCATCCAGAAGATCTAGACTATGAAAAGAAGTTTTAGGACTAACTTAATCGATGAATTTCTGTTATGTTTTCCTTTCATTGGACTCACACTTGGATCATAAAATCATGGTGCCTCTTGCTGTCAGTGAGATCTTAGCACATAGGAGATACACAAGTTGGGTTTGTGCGGCTCACGTGATTGTAAGGCTTGACTCCACTGCAGGAGAATAATAGAGCTGCACTCATAGACCTTAGATACTGAGGATGGGAATCTATGTGGCTCGAGTTTAGACTCTGAGACTCTTGGAAGCTTAGAGATAAATTACAGAATCTTGGAGAATCATGGAATTTTGGAACCATAGAATCCCAGTGTCAGAATCTTGGGGCTGGATGGCCATTTGAGCTGCCATCTCACAGATGGGAAGAATGCATCCCAGGGAATAGAAGCGATTTGCCCAACACTGCAGCTTCTAACAGTACAGTGGGGCTAACACCGGTGTCTCCTGATTCCTGCCCAGGAATCTCGTCTTTTAGGTCAAGACAGGACAATCTTCTAACGGAAAGTGCTGGGCAAATTGGAGGATGGAGGTTGAAAGAGCTGCGGACAGGAGGAAGAGGCAGGGGTGCGTGCTGCTCCAGAGGGTAAGCCCTTCTATGTCAGGTGGTGCCTCAAGTTTGAAGCTCAGCAAAACCACAGAGGAGGTGTCATGAGGCCCCGCCTTTCTAATTTCACCTCTGCCACACTCAGCATCTCCTTCCCACCCCCTACTTCTGCCCACACAACCACCAACGTACTCCTCCCACCTCAATAAGCTTCACTTGAGCCCACCGCAAGCTCTCTCAACCTCTGTGCCTTTGCCCACGGTGTTCAGATCTGCCAAGTGCAGTTGTGCAAGTTGAGCACAGCACAAGGGTGCCACATTCTCATCGTAGACATTACAGATTTATACCAATAACTTCTGGCAGCTGGCAGTGAAATGTCTTGAGGAAAAGGCATCTTTTTATCATTAGCAGGGAGCCTGCTGTTTTCTCTGCCTGGCCTGTCCTCCTCCTCTCCCTTCTCCACTAAGCAAGCTCCGACTCCATCCTTCAAGGCCTCCTTCAGATATCCCCTCCTCCAGGAAGATAACCATGGCAACACCTCCACCAGGCTTCCTGCATGGATTAAAGGTTAATAACATCAATCAATGCTCACTGGTGATATGAGAGTCAATATTGCCTGGTGCAGATTTCCAAAAAGCAGGAAATATACCGTTTGTAGAAAGAGAGATGATTCTAAGTGGAAGCTGGACCCAGGATTATATAACACTGAATTGGATACAAGAAAATAATGCTTTTGTCAATCTTCCTTGATTAAATCATGGAGAAATATTTCAATTTGGTGCAAGCATGTCTTTCATATCTCTGACACTCACTAATTACCCATTTTGTCAAAGAGTGTGCAGGTTGCAGGCTTAGAGCCTTTCACAGGCAATGGTGTCTGCTGAGAACTCTATACTTGGCCTTCTTTAAATTGTATTTGTTTATAAGATTGCTTTCTGCCTATGGCATATGATGCTGATTGTCTACTTCCCGTAGTGTTACGAAGCCTTATTTATAAATCAATCCTTTTAAGCACAAAATAACAAGTCTATTCAAACAAAAATATTAAGTAAATAACAAAGCAGGTGGTAAGCACAGAGGGCAGACATCATGAGAGTGGTGCGTGGAACAGTGGAGTTTGAAAATACAAATTTGTTTAGGAGTATAGATCTAGAGCCAGACAGTCTGGGTTCAGTTCTCAAACACAAATTGCCAGCTGTGTGACTTTAGGCAAGTTTTCCTCTCTGAGCCTCGATATCTTCACTTGTTAAAGGGGAATAATTATAATATCGGCCTTCTAGGGTAGTTCAGAAAATATACTCAGAGAACGTATGCAAATAACTTTGCAGGGACTGAGGAAGTCACATGACAGCAATGATGGGGGACCTCAAGGCACATATCTGTTCACAGACCCAGGAGACATTTTGGCTTTAGGAACTTTTATTTGCATGGGAAAGACAGGAAAATTGAGCCTGAGGAAGGGGTGGGAGGAGGGAGGAAAAGGGGAGTGTGGACTCATTTGGGGGGTTCAGCGGCCAGAACTGGGAAGCAGCCCTCACGGTGCCACTGCCTATCACGCAGGCGACGCACAGCCTGCATCTGCGGCTGGAAGGCCCCCCACTCATTCCAGTGCTGGAAGTCACCAGGCTCCAGGAGATACTGGTACCCGCGGTAGCCAGGATACTGATAGCCGACCCAGCTGGGAGGGAAGCAAGAAGGACAGCATGGAGATGGCCAGTCCTACAGCCTGGCACCCAGACCCCTGCCTAGACCAGCCAGTTCTCCCTCTCTCCCTGCAGTCAGCCTCCTCTAGAAAGTGGGGATGGTCACCTTTCAAAGTCTGATCTAAGTTCCAGCCTCAGAGAAGCCTCTGACCTGCCCTCTACTCAAGCACATACATCTGGATCCCAGAAACTGTCCTTCTGCCTCTGAACTCCTATGTGAACCACCTCTTAGTATTGTTGGGTATCATCTCACAGATATACTTGCGTCTCGCTGCTTGGCTGAGTGAGCCCCCTGAAGACAGGAACTGAGCCTTATTCATCTCTGCCTCCCTAGTGTGCCTAACACAGTGCCTGGCTCCCAGGCACTGCTTACTACATTTCTAATGGTTTGAGTGCAGGGATACAGGAAAGAAGAAATGGGCAAGAAAAAGGCTGGAAAGAAGAAATGGGCAAGAAAAAGGCTGGGGCCCTGACAGTGTTACAGGAGCTCAGAAAGAGTCTGTGGCAGACAGGTAGAAGCTTTACATTTGCCTAGAGGAGACCAGGGTGTCTGTCACAGCTATTTGGGGGAGGGGAATGGATAAAATGATTTCCTTTGGGCATCCAGCCCTTCCTCGTGTTCTCGTGGACATGGGGTCACAGGACTGTTATGAACATTTCACATCTTTAGAGTTCAGAGCAGAAAGGGACCTTTTAGGTTAAGGAGTCTGGTGCTTCCGTTATATAGATGGCAACACTGAGACACAGAGAGGGGCATGAGGCGCCACAGGCTCCACAGCACATCGGTGACAGGGTCAAGCCCCGTTCAATACACAGTCTTGTCTCTTAGAGGTCATTCTGCTCATTCCCCAGAGGCTGG
>NW_006430462.1:1334110-1339209 GCF_000325575.1 Pteropus alecto
CTTTCCCTAGGCACCGGTAGACTCATCCATCTGCATCAGCTCTGTCCCCTTTACTTAATTATTCCTTCAATCCTAGTATGGGCTTAGAAGCCTCTATTCTCTCCATCTTTCAGGTTTTTTTGAACAAATTGCCAGATGTGTTTACACTGACATGTAATTTGTCAAAGTAAGAGATGGTGGAATCCTAGCCAATAGCGGTAGGGGAATTTGGGAAGGGGTGTGGCCTTTCCTATGCATTTGATGATATATCCTGTAAGGGGGCAGCCTCCGAGTCTGTCTGTGCTTGAAGCAGGGACTGAGGGCCTGGCAGGAGTATGCTTACGTTCCACCAGAGACCCTCACACTGCCCACACGGTCACAGAAGCCATAGACCCAGAGACTGGGCACGTCATCCTCCTGAATCTCCATCGTGTTGCCCTTGAAGTTGGCTCCTTCAAACAGGCAGATCTTGTGCTCCTGAGAATCCTGAGAAAGGAGAGACTGCGTCAGGTATGGGGAGTATGAATGAGGCAAAGAGAAGTAACTTAGAGGCCTCCTGTGAAGAGAGAGAGATGAATATGCTCAGACCATGGTGGGACTCTGCTGGCATTACTGCTGTCCATCCTGGAAGAGCCCTCCTCGTCTGTGAAAAGAGGCTTTCAGCCTCTATTTCATGGAGTCATCATGGGGATGAAATGAGGTAATTCATTTAGAGCACTTAGCATGATGCCTGGCATACATTAAGTGCTCAAAAAAAAAAAAAGTTTTATTCTTTATTTTTACTATTATGGTCAGGGATGCAGAGGCTCAGAGAGGTAGGTTCTTGATCAATGTCACACAGCCAATGAGGGGCAGCACCTCTCAGAGAAGCATTTCATTCCTCCCATTTCGTTCGGTACTCCTGTCCTCTTCACGCCCTCTGCTGCAGCCACACTGGCCACTTTTGAGTTCTTTGCTCACACCCAGTCTATCCCAACTTCAGGAGCTTTGCACTCACCATTCTCTGGGAAGCTTCTCCACCACTCTTCGCAGGGCTGACTCGGTCCTCATCCTTCAGGAGCTGTCTTCTCTGACCACCCCCTGACCACTCCCATCGCCCAACATCAGAGCCCCAGCTCCTCTCATCCACTTTCCGAGCACACTGCATGGCCCCGTGCAGCACGTACCACAGTGGTTTGCCATAATAGATTGATTTCCATGATTAGGTTTCAATAGCTGCCTTCCACGAGGTCAGGGACCTTGCCTGTCCCGTGCAGAGCTGTGCAGCCAGAGCCAATAACAGAGCCTGGCAGAAACAGATCAACTCACAGTGATGGAAAGCATGACTATGTAGAAGATGGTCAGGTTACAGATCCCTCTAACTTCTCAGGATAGAAGGCTGGGAAGGAGTCAAGGAACGCAGCGGGGAGGGAGTGGGAGCTGGGCACGAATGAGATAAAACAATCCACACTAGGATGGTGGCAGGGAGATAGGATGGATTAGACCAGACCAGTGGCTCTGATCCCTGGCTGCATAGAGTCTACCTGGGGGTATAGAAATGATATCAGTACCTGCTCCCGAGCTTTAGAGATTCAGATCTCATTGGTTTGGGGAGAGGTCCAGGCATCGATTTTTTTTTTTCTAATAATATATTTGATTTAAGCAAATACATCCAAAATATTATAATTTCAATATGCAACCAATATAATGATAGTTTACATTCTTATTTTGCTTTTTTTTTTTTAACTATGTATTCAAAACCTGGTGTGTACGTTACACTTATAGCATATAGCCAATCAGACTAGCCAAAGTTCAAGCATTCAACAGCCACATATTGCTATTGCTGACTGTATTGGACAGCAAAGTTCTAGAAGCTACCGAAAATGCCCGGCTGATGGCTCTTCCAAATAGGCTCCCTTGACATAAATTGCCATTTAAGGACTGCTCAATGATTGAGAGATACACCTATGAACTCTTACAAAGCTTCCATTTATAATGGCTGATAATTCAGCCTCAAATTCTGAGAAAAATATTGGGAATGGATAATTCATGAAGATAAGTTTGGTGGTGCCCAAACAGCTGGCTGTTGGGCCCAGATAGCCTCAAATGGACACCCATGAGAATTCTTCAGGAAAATTCTCATTCAAGAAGCAAAAGTTGTTTACCATGGGACACTGACACTGGTGGATAAAGATGTGATTGGTTCGTGAGTCTTAATCAACACACCTGGAGAAACTGTGAATTGCTTGAGGATAACTCCACCTATCTTGGATTTGAGTCTTCTTTACGTTACACTAATTAACTTAGTTGAATATTATAAAGGGGCTAATTCAGTATATTGTCTTATCATAGAGAAGTTCAAGGTGCCTTTCCACAGCACCTGTCTTTTAGCCACCGCACAAACTTCAACCCGCGTGTTGGATATTTTGGATGGGCACGGGGGTTTTCGAAGCTTCTCAGGAGGTTCTAATGTGCAGCAAGAATTAAAAACATTCCCCAAAGAGAATCAAGGAAGACGCTAAAATTTCTAGCTCCCAAAACTGGGATATTGGTTGAGTCCACTCTTGAGAGGAACCCAGGGCTCCTAGCAGGGGCTAGGCACACTGTTTGAATGTCAGAGACACCTTAGGAATCAATGAGCACAAGAGTCCACTGCCCTTGGACAACTCAGAGGTCACCATGCTTCTCTGCCCACTCCCATTTCCTTAATTGTGGTCAGACGTCAGACTTGCCCCTGCCCTCTCCACTCATCCCCCAGGCCCTGTCCAGGAGCCACTCACCATCCTGATGGGCCGGAAGGACATGAGCCGGTCGCTGCGGTAGCTGCTGGACCAGGTATCCCAGCGTGGGTATTCGCCCTTCTCCAGGACAAACATTTCCCCCCGGAAGTTGGACTGCTCAAAGGCGACCCAGCTGGAGATGAGAGGGATGTGGAGGGTGGGAAGGGCCAGAAGGCACAAAAGCAGAAAGGAGAGAAATTATTAGCAGAAGCCCACCTCTTCCTCTTGGAAGGTGGCCCCAAGGCCAGTGAGTTTTTCTAGTTGATGCCACTTACTGGCTGTGTGACCACAGGCAAGTGGCTTCACCTCTCTGAGCCTTGGTTTCCTCATCGAATATACCTATTAGAGTTGACGAAGGATTAAAGGAGATCATGTGTGTAATTATGTGAGCAAAAATTTTTTCCCAGATGTGGGATTCACACATGATTTAAGTACTAGGAGGGCTTAGGGTAAAATAACATAAGAAGATATTCTCTTTTAAACTTGATTACAGCTAGGAAAAAGTCTCTATTGGATGCTAATGTGTCTTTAAGACTTACTAATCTCTCTTTTTGTAAGAAAAAGAACAGGCCACGAGTGCAGAGCCTTGAGCATGATAGCACTGCTCTGTGTTCATTGTATTAATTTTTTATGGGTATCTTTTACTTATAGCAAGTGATACTAGCTTTCCATTTGTAAAAGTGATATAAAAATTCTTTTAAAATATATTTATTTCTGTTAACATGGTCATTTTAAATGAAAAATGTTAAATAAAAATAGTCCTAGAGATACAGGGCTAAGGGAAAAATTGACACAGGTTCTTAAATCATACGTTTGGTAAGGACTGGCTAGCATATAGGAGATACTCAGTAATTGGTATGTGAGCAGAAGGAGGGAAATGATAATAATGTCTACCTCTCAGCTACCTAAGAAAATTAAATGCATTCGTGTTCAATCCTCTCAAAGACTAATTACAAACTCGAAGTCAAATGGGAGCTTTTCCTGGCTTTCCCGTTGCAGCCTGATTAAGGATGGGAAATGAGCTTGTGTTAGAGGGACCAGGGATTCTGGACGACCCCCATTTTGTAAACGAGAAGGCCGAGACTAAGGGATCCCTTGACCTTTGCTCTATGTGTTCAGGAGTTCTCTGGAACAAAGGGGGACACTGACATTACTACCATCTCCTTGGGTGCTGCTGGGACCTTCCTCTACCGAGAAGGAGATAGGGGAGATGGGTGCAGGGTGGGAAAGCTACCACCATGGACTGAAACAGAATGTGTTTCAGGAGCCTCAGGTCTTGTCCACACTGGAATGACAATTAAAGATGCAGACTTACTTTCCCAGAACAGAGCTGAATCTGCCTCAGCCCTGCCTGGTCTGGAATAAATGAGAAAAGGATGGAAGAATGAATGGAAGAATGAATGGATGAATGGATGGATGGATGAATTGATAGATAAATGAATGGATGGGTGGATGAATGGATGGGTAGGTGGATAGTTAAGTGGGTAGATGGATAGATGGGTAGATGGCTGGATCTGTGGACGAATGTATTGATGGATGGATGCATGCATACATACATGATGGAAAATGGATGGAGGGAAGGGTAAGCAGATGGATGAATGAATGGATGGAGAAAGTGGATAGATAGATGGATAGATGGATGGATGGATCTACAGATGGGAGGATGGGTGAATAGGAAAGGGATCCTTGGAAGATGGTGCCATGTAGGAGTTAAGAGCACAGACTCTGGAAACAGACAAACCTGAGCTCTAATCCCAGCTCATCCTTTATTTTCTGTATGATTTGGGCAAGTAACTTAAGCTTGTTAAGCCTCAATAACAGAGAAAATGGCTGTACCTACCTTGTCAGGATGTTATGAGGATCTAAAAAAGGAATGCATGGAACAAGTCCAGCACAGAGAAAGCACAATAAATAATGTATTTTATAATTGAAGAGGAGGGGAAGCTGCTGGAAGTCTGAACTTATGGAAAGATGAACACTGATGTGGTCTTGCCATTGTGCCTGCCTTCCCCTCAAATTCCTGTCTCTTTCATAATGCCCAGTAAGGACTTGTCACAGGAGTGAGAAATTTTAAATATTTATTTCAGTGCCTTTCTCATCTCCTATGGCTCATCTGAGCTTTATGAATAAGGAGAGGTAGGGCAGGAATTTTATTTTACAGGCATGGAAACTGAGGCTCAAGGATGTTAAGTCACCTCTCTAAGGTCACCCAATGGTGGCAGGTGGCAGGTAGCAGGTGGCAGGTTGAAGTCTCCTAGGTTTCAGACAGGCGTATCCCTGTGCTGAGGTCATGCCTCTCCTCCCCTCCCCCTGCCCACTTCTTCCTCTCCCTCCTTTTTCCCATCACCATTTTCTCTACAT
>NW_006430462.1:1339221-1344135 GCF_000325575.1 Pteropus alecto
ATTTTCCCTCCATCCCTGCTGGCCCTGACATAGACCAAGGGCTCTGGACCATAGGCTCTTGTCTCCTTCCATTGGGTGCAGCTCCAGGGCATACACCAAAGACCAGCTGCATTTTTGTTTCAGGAGAAATACTTTAGGTTTGAGTCACTGGTACTGAAAAAAGCCTAAAAACCCAAACTGGCCACATCCGGCAGCTTCTGCTCTCAGCTGGGCTTTGGGGCTGTGTGGGGGAAGGTGAAGATAGGGAGGGTGGAGGGGTAGGCTGAGGCTATGTTGACCACACAGGGGTGGGGGGTGGCTCTAGGAGGCAGACATGCCCCCTTTCTCACCTCCCACCCCCCACACCCCTTCCACGCCCACACCCTCTGGCCTGTACACTCCACCAGGGCGACTCAGCTAAACTCACAGGGCAATGGGGGGGCGGGGATAATAATCACCATTGTCACTTGCTGTGTTTGGGCACCCACAAAGTGCCAGGCCGATGATGTATTATTATCTCCTTCAGGGCTCAGAATAATTCAGTGGAGGGTAGTGGATAGGGACCTATTCTCCCTACATCAGAGATGAGAAAACTGAGGCTTGGAGACTGAGCAAGGTCTGGGAGAGCTGAGACTTGAACCCAGGCCTGTCTGAGCTCAAAGCCCATCTCTGCTCTTTGTACTGCAAAAAGTCTCAGGATGCTGGGCATGGAGTCTGAGCATACTGCTTGGGGATGTTTGCTCTGGGAAGATAAGAGGCAAAAGGGCCATGTGGGTCTTGTTGTGTGCCCTGACCTCAGTTCACATGGGCTGGAGCTGGGACAACTGTCCAAAAGACAATTGTACCTGCTTTATACAGGGGTCACTAGGCCCAGAGAAGCCCAGAGCCAGGAGCAGGCTGTGGAGCAGGTGATAAAAGCGTTGTGAATGAAATTGATCTACTTGAGTTCAAACAGCCTCTGACACTTTCCACACTAGGAAACTTGGGCCAGGGACTTACCTGCTCCGAGCTTCAGTTTCCCCATCTGTCAAGTGGGCAAAAGAATAGCCCCTCCCCCACACAGCACTCTACAGTCATCTAGGTAAAGCCCTCAGTTGGTGCTGGGCACCTAGTGGGTGCTCCACAGATGCTTATTATTACTCTTAGGGCTGCTCGATGCCCCGGAGAGGGGACAGCTAGTGGACACTTGGCTCTTTGGTCTCCTCCTACCCTCATTGTTGGGCAGGGCTCCTATAGTAGAAGCAGCATTTCTCTGAAGTCCAGAATGATGACTTTCTGTCAGTGTGACCTCACGCTAATGAAATCACCTTGCCGAGCCTCAGTTTCCTCATTTGTAAAGTGGGAAGGAGCATAATAGCTCCCTTTTCTCCTTCTTATGTTTGAAATGAGGACTGAAAATAATACATGTGTCTTTGTTAGCATGGTAGCAGGCACAAAGCAGGTGCTGGGTAAATGGCAGCTACTCCCGATTTGTTACTATTTTATTCTGTCTGCAGGAGTGTTCCTCCCTTGCCCCTGACACACGACACTCACGGTCCAGAGGTAACGATGAGGCTGCGCACTCGGTCAAAGCCACGGTCTCCCAGGTTCAAGCACTCCCCGGAGAATTCCACCCGACGGCCCTGGAAGTTCTCCTGCTCGAAGACCACCAACTGGAGGAGAGAAGCCCCCATGCCCAAAGGTGGGGGGCAGAGTGAGGAAGGTGGAGTGCCTCCATACTGGAGAGGCTCCAGGTCAAAAAGGGCATTAAGTCTCTATATAAATAAAAGCAGGCTGTGCACAGATCGCATGAGAGCGTGCCACGAGCCAAAGTCTGCGAAACTACCCTGTCATTCTTTCTCTTCATTTCTGAACTTAATATCTGCACCATTATTAGGAACTGATGGATCTTTGTACCAGGCCTTTATCTGTGCTGTTCCTTCTGCCTGGAATGCCCTCTATACAACACATCCCCATCTAGGAGCTCATGTTCTCTGTCCTTTTCTAGGCTCAGATATCACCTCCTCCGGGAAGCCTTCCCTGATGCCCTTTACCTAGGTGGGCTTGATTAAGTGCTCCCCACTGTGCTCACACCATCAGTGGTACAAGTAACACACTACACAGTCACACTGCTTTGCTTCTGGGTCTCTCTCTGAGCACCCCTCTCCCCCTTTACACAACCCCTCCAAAGACCAAGGGCTCCTGCAGGGCAGGGCATGGGGTTGATCCATTTCTTTATCTCTTGCTCTAGCCCCAGCACCTGCCACAGAGCTGATGCTCAGGAAACACTTGCCAGTCTACCCACCACGAACAGAGGGGCCTAAATGAAGGGGCCCCTGTGTGAGCATTGGCTAATCCTCTCCACTCACTAAGCCTCACAACAAGTGGATAATAAACAAAGTTAGAAAAACCTTGCCATTCACTTGAACCAAGGCAAGCGTAGTTTTTCTCTGAGCTTCAGTTTTTCCAGTTGTAAGAGCAGGTTCACATACCCTTGACGTAGCACTTCTATACTTGACTGCCCAAGAGAATCCTGCATGTGTGACCCCAGGAGACATGGATAAGAACATCTTGGCCACACTGTTCCCCAGAGCAAAGCTAGCAACCACGTAATTGGTCCTCGGGATTGACAGTCACACTCTGAAATATTATATAATGGCCAAAACAAATGACCCACAGCAATGCACGACAATATGGGTGACTATCAGAGATCTCAGAGTGAGTGAAAAGAGAAAAACCCAGAATGATTATATACAGCATATTTCAATAAGTTAAAGACACATAAATTATAAATATATACTTTTAAAGGAAGAATACATAAGGATGCATTAAAAAGCAAGCAAGCAGAGGATAGACAGGGGTGAGGATGGCTGTTGCCTTGAGTAAGGGAGGAGGGTGATGGGTTCATGGGAGACATTTTCAAGTTAGAGGATTTTTACCAAGTCCTGGTATTGAATATGCGTGATGGGTTTGTAGGTGCATATTAAAAATTGAATAAAAATGAACAATTTAATAAGTGATTACATAATAAAAGCTGGCCATGCCTAGACCGCATGAGAGAGTGTCCCAGACCAACGGTGGTGAAATGACCCAGTTCTGTGCACCTGAGGTTGAAACCAAACCCAACCCAACCCCAGGGGACTGGATGACTTTGCTGTCCAGGAACCCTTGCAGACTGACCCACTGCTTGGGACAATTTTCAGAAGGGTCTGAGGCCATCCTGCTCCTCTAGAGAATCACCTGGGACAGGTGGTTCCTGCTTCTAAACCAGCCTTTATTTTCTTCTGTTTCTTGCTTCACAAACTTTAACCATGTGCTTGTGCAGGTCGGACACTAGCAAGGGGAGGGGAGAGGGAGGAGGAAGCACAAGGGCTAAGCCTAGCTAGCATCCCCCCCAGGTCCTTACCCTGTAGCTCCCAGGAGGCAGGTCCCCCACTTTGGCAGTGGGCATGGGCACTGATGCTGGGGTGAGGGCGGGACCAGGGCCAGGGGCAGGTCCTGGGGGCGGGGCACCCTTCCCCTTGCTATCCTGCCCTGGGTTCACCGCAGCTGTGGTTGAGGCCTTGGCAGCCTGAGACATGGTTCCCACCTGCAAAGAAACCTTTGGCCTCGGTTAATTTGTGGATGGCACCCGAGAGCTGCCTCCCCACTCTCATACCCCTGCATCCTGTGCTTTCAGGCTACTTTCAACTCATTTCCTCTTTTTCTCCTTCTAAAACATAAGCCTGGAAGTTTTCCAGCCTGACCTCCTTCCCCAGACAAGAATTTCCCATCCGGGGACCACTCATCCCTGACATGCCTCCCTCCAGGCCTTTAACCAGGCCAGTCCCGCCACCAGCCATGCCCTCCCTTCAACCCCTATTCCCCTGCCATGTCCTTCCTTTGCACCCAGTAGTTTTGCACCCATACCACTTATTACACGTTTTTGCTTGTGCAGCTTCAATCTGCCTCACCAGGTTAATAACAAGAAGTCACATTCAAGAGGTACTATAGGTCTGCCAGGCTCTGTTCCTTGCAGTAATAAACTCATCTGTTCTTCATTCTAACCTCATGCAGTGGTAGATGCTATCTTATTACTTCTGAGCAATCTGAGGCCCAGAGAGGGGAAGCACCCTGCCCAAGCCCACACAGCTGTCAAATGGTAGCACTTCAATTTCAGCTCAAGCAAATGGACCCAGCAACTGGGTTGTGAAATGTTCTATGGTTTACTTATTCTTATTCATTAACCCCTCCATTCCCAGAACTTGGCTTAGCCCCTGGCACATACTAGATCCTCATCTAACATCTGTTCAGAGAATGAATGAATGAATGAATGAATGAATGCAAATTTCTGTCTCATTTCCCAGTCCAACTGCTGCCTCCGGCATTCTCTGGGAATGAGTGTGTGGGTGCAGGTTCAAGCCTGGGACTGGGGCAGGAAGAAGGACCCTAGAGGACATCTTTAGTGCCGGCTGCCATAGAACAATAAAGACAATAGAACAGATGCCAGAAATCATATGGTCCAGTTCCCTCATTCTGGGGGTTCTAAAACGAGGACTGCGGCTGTGTAGGCGTTGGGTGGAGAGGGCTCGGTCAGTTTCAGTGGTTCCTTGTTGCTTTGGGATCACAGACGCCTTTGAGTGTTTGGCGAATGCTCTGTCCTTGTCCCCAGGAACAAAAATATCCCTGTTAATTTTAGAGACAATTTCCAGCGATTTGAGAAGCCCCCGACAACACAGATAGACCCTGTGGTCAAGAGGATTGCAGATCTCCACCTTCTTTTGACTCCCCTGAGAAAGACTGTTGTCACTCTGGAGTGTACAGCCCACCATGGGCCAGACATCTGGACCACATCTGTGGCTTCCAGGCTTTGCTTTCCCTCCTATGTCATTCTGAGAATCAACATTCCCCTGGGCTAGGCTGGTAGTTGGACTCATTCCTTCCTAGAGAGATATTTATTCATTTTCTTTCTCTCTC
>NW_006430462.1:1344308-1353145 GCF_000325575.1 Pteropus alecto
CTTTTTTTATTTTGCTTCTCTCTCTCTCTCTCTCGCTCTCTCTCTCTCTCTTTCTCTCTCTCCCTCTCTTTCTCTCTCTCCTCTCTCCCTTCCCTCTCTCTTCCTCCCGCCCCCTTCTCCTGTTTCTCACTCTCTTTATATCTCTGCCTATCCTTTCTATCTGTTCTTCCTCCCTTCCCTCTCTCTTCCTCCCACCCCCTTCTCCCGTTTCTCGCTCTCTTTATATCTCTGCCTATCCTTTCTATCTGTTCTTTATTATTCTTTTCTTCTCTCTTCTCTTCCCTCCCTCTTTTTGACTCCTCCATCTTTAATTGCCCTGTCTCTCTCTGTTCTGTAACTGCTCTCTCTCTGCCTCCCCCTTTCTCTGCCTTCCCTCTTCTTTCCCCTCCCCTTTGGCTCTCAGCAGCATGGAGGGGTGTCTCTTACCTGGGGACCTGCTACTTCCTGCTGGAGGATAAGCAGGCGGGCGGGTGAGTGCTGTGGGTGACTAGGGGCCGACCCCCCATTTTATAGTCTGGCAGACACCAAGCCCTATGCTCTGTGGCACAAAGAGGGAGCTGGCTCAGCAAGCCCCAGGCATGGGGTTGGGGGCCTGAGGCCCCAACCTCTCTTGGGTTACTGCAGAGAGCAGCATTTTCCATTGTGAGCCCGGCATGCACAGCAGAAACCCTGATCAGCAGGGACTTCACCTGGTTCCTATGATGCCTCTCTCTAAAACCCCAGCCAGGGTAGGCCCATGGGGTCCCTGCTGGCTGCCAATCCTGGGGCAGGAAAAAAGGGAGCCCCAAGGAGGTGGGAGACCTGGATTTAGGAGGCTTTGTGCTCTGTGGCTTTTGGCAGGTCTCTGTTCTTCAGGACCTCTGCCACTGCTGTTACAAGCAGGCACAAGTGTCCCTGTTGGATGCTGCACAGGAAAGATGGTGATGAGGACCACGGGAGATGGGAAATGCTTTGTAAGGGCAGATGTGGGTCCAATATCCATAGCCCTACTTACTGCATGCTCATTGGGTGCTAAGCTCAGCACCAAATGGGTTACTCACACCATCTCGGCCAAACCCCAGGAAATCCAACTTTTTTTGTACTTCTATTATATCCATTTCACAGATGAGTAAAGCTGGGGTGCAGTAAGGTCCTACCTTGGCCCTGGCTTGACTCCCTATTTCTAGATATAGGAGTAGGGATGGGGGAGCTCCCTGTGCTCAGTGGTTTGAATATTTAAGGCCTTGGTTCTGTTCCTCTGACCAGGTTGGGCCCAGATTCTCCCCCGACTTCTTCTCGGTCTGTCTGTATCTGACCCCAGGGACAGAACTGGTGGCTAGAAATATGTCTGCCCTTCTCAGTGCTTCCTCTGGGAGGCCCCGAATGTCACCACAACTTGTTCACTCCTGGGCCCTTAATCAATTTGAGGGACTAAATGGTCACAGCAGTGGATTATAACGGAAGGTGGGATACAGGGGGAGATAGAGAAACTGAGATGGGGAGAGAGAAAAGGGAACATTGATTTGGAAAAGTGGAGAGCGGCAGAGAAAGAGATGAAGGAGACAGAAATACAAGGGTCGGGAAGGGAACTGGACAGTGAAGGAAAGAGAGAGGGAGAGCCAGAGAGACAGACGCAATAGAGCAGTGAAGACTTAGAACAAGGGAACAGATGCCAGAAGTCATATCGTCCCGCTTCCTCATTTTATAAATGTAGAAACCGAAGCCCGGGTGGGACAAGTGACTTAAACAAGGTCACATAGTGTGAACTCACAGTAGAGCCAAGGCTGGAAGGACCCAGGGGAACTGCAGAGCCAGGTTAGCCTGTAGTGTGACTCTCTAGCCCCAGGCAGTCTTCGGGGTCGGGGTGGGGGTTCTGCACAGGTTCCTGCCTCTTCTGCAGGGGTCCAGGGAGCCAGACATCCCCAAGAACCCAGCTCTGCCTTGAGATCACCGTGGCCTAGGGACAGCTCTGCCTCCTGCCCCTCCAGCCCCACCTAGCACCCCCCTCACTTCCCATCTCCTCCTTAGCTTTCATTGTGGGCCAAGGCCTGGGACGGGGGCAGGAACCACAGGATGAGGCAGCCATGGGAACCAGGACCAAGACACAGTGGTTGGTATTTGGTGGGTGTTGGGGGTCACCACAGGTCTGGCTTTAAGGTCAGGCTGTCTGAGACAGTTCTGTGTCCCTCGTGGCAACCTACCAAAGGGTGGGGGCGGAGGTAAGGGATGGTCCCCTATGCTGGGCAGCTCCACTCTGAGCATTTTATTGACTAGGCTCCTGTACTCCTCTCTATGACAAGAGTCTCTGGGATTAACCCCATTTACAGATGAGAAAGTTGAGGCAGCTCCCTTGACCCTTTCTCAGCCTGTTTTCTCATTTGTAAAATGGAATTGGGAAGTCACATCTTTTTAACTCCTGAACCCAAGCACCTAAAACTATATACTCCTGCTTTTATATGAATAGCAATCATTTTTATTCGCAATGATGAGAACGGTGATGATGGAGGCGCATATTTTTTTTATGCTCCAGGAGCAGTGCCAACTGCCGTTCACATGTAATTTACATTCCCCCTCACTATACCCTTATCTCTTAGGCTAAACCCAATTTATCTTGTTGTACTCATTTTACACATGAGGAAACTGAGGCTTAGAGAGGTGAAGTAACATGCTCGAGGTTACCTAGCCAGCAAGAGTGGGGTGTAAATCCAGACTACATTCTTAGCTCTTCATCTTCAAGGCGACCCTTCGTCAAAGTCACGTATTCGATAGGGCTGATTTTAACCCTCCCAGTGGGATAAATATTGGCACTTTACAGGCCATGAGCTGAGATCAGACAACCTCTGGGTCACCCAGCTGTTCAGAGACAGGACTGGATTTCACCCAGAGTGGTCTGGTCTCCTGCCATGCTCTTTCCTAAGCAATGAGAGGCCCGTTTTAGGTCAAATCAGAGGGTGGGAGCGTGGGAAGAGGCTACACAAAGCAAATTCTACAAACCTTGGCTACAATTTGTGAAGCATATTCACACCCACCAGCTCCTTTATTCTGCCCACAGAGCCATCTGGAATCCTCTTTGGGCTTTGTGGGCCCTGGAGGCCCTGGCCCAGCCCCACCTTTCCTGCCTGGCTCCCTCTGCTCCCCTTTAGGGTCCCTGAGATCCAGCCCAATAGGGCTACTCACTCTTTCTCATACACGTGTCCCAAGTTCTCACCTCTACACTTTTGCTTAGAAAAAGCTTTTCCTTCCATATCACCTTGTACAAATCCTCTTAGCCCTTCAGAGTCTAATTTAAATGCCATCTCCAACAGGAAGCCTGCCTTGATTGCCCCTGCTGGAAGAGGAAGGGGTGTAGAAAGGAGAAAAGCATAGACGTTTGTTGAATATCAGGCATGTAACGTAATATCACAACATCCCAGGGATGTAGTTTATTCTTGTCCCATTTTACAGGCAGAAACTGAGAAGAAATGACTTTCTGCAGGTCACACTGCAGAGAAGGACCAGGTTTTTTGACTCCTTGTCCAGTGCTCATTCTCCTGCTACAATCAGGGGTCCCATGGAGCTGATTATGGCAGACCTTCCTCCTCTCACCTTCGTGGCTGATCCCTGAGGGAGGTCATATGCCCCTTTCCCTCTCAGCTGAAGCCAATGGTGCTGACACCTCTCCATTGGGGCTTCAGCTGGGGCTGCCTTTTGTTCCTGCTGCTCACTTGCTGAGTCGGGGCTTTGTCTCCCAGAGGCCCGCTCCCCTCCATGCCTATAAGAGCCTAACCTCAGCTGGTCCCAGGTCTGGCATGTTCTCTGGGTCTATCGCGGTAAGTCTCAGGCTGGGAGAAGGGGTGGGATCTGAGCTCTGAGTGAGCATCCTGGGAGGCAGGGAGCCCAGGTCCCTAATCATCGGGACATCACTGTGTCATCCTGAATATTATCTTCATCCTAACCCGGGCCAGGCTCCAAGAACAGTACCTGCTGCCTTCACTTCAAACCGAAATTATTCCTGAGGTCCTGTTGCCTCAGTTTCTACCGTTAGAGTCACCTCATTGGGTCAGGTGCTGTTTTGGGGTCTCTCTCTTAAGCCGAGCACCTAGGCACTTGCCAGGGTGGTACATCCACCCACTAATGATGAGCAGATAAACCAGCAGAAAGTGGGACTCAGAGGCAATGAGACCCAGAATAGGTGAATTTTGAGATGGTGACAGGAAAGAAGCAAAAGAGATGGCATTGGTCACAGATGGAAAGGGAAGGAAATGGAGAGGCCACAGCTGCACTTTGCTCCTAGCCCAGACACATCTGGCCCCCATCTGGATCCTGACCCTGCCTAAACCAGACTTCAGTATCAAAGGGGAGAGCAGAGTCAGGGCTAAGGTTATCATGTTCTTCTCTTGTGTAGGAAGAGGGCGACATGGCCTTGCAATGCACCAAGTCGGCGGGACACTGGAAGGTAGGAAGAGGCATGGGGGTTGTTTCAGAAGTGAAGGTGTGCAGGTCAAACCAAGCTCCAGGGGACCCCGCCCCCCAATCCCCACCTCCACCGAATCCCCACCTCACCTCTGGGGGGTTATGAGGGCCCATTTTATAGAGGATGCAATCGAGACTCATAGAGGGGAAGAGGTTTGCCCAAGTTCACACACAGGGGTCTTGGTTTGAACTTGGATCTTCTGGTCCCCAAATTCAATCATTACACTCTCTGGCAGAGATGGCAAACTGGTGATTGCACAGTCTTTGGGCATGATTTCTTTGACCTCCTGTGCATGTGTCGTCATCAGCTTTTGAAAACCGGAGGGTCCATAGAAAAGTCCAGATTTAGTGACAGTCTTGAGAAATCAGAAAGTCGGCCAGCATTCCCACATGACGACAATAGGTGATGCTGAGCAGAGGTACTCATTTACACTGGCCCTGTGCTCTCCAGTTGCCCCCAGCCCTCACCCTGCCCAGCCCCTGGAGGCATCCGAGTTTGCCATCCCTGCTTTACCTGCTCCACCCTCTAACCCTGCGTCCAGGGGTGAGCCCCTAAGGGTTCACCTCCCACAGGGTTCTGATGCAGGTCTCCACCTTTTCTTCCTGTCATAGATTGTAGTGTGGGACGAGGAGGGCTTCCAGGGCCGGCGGCATGAGTTCACCGCTGAGTGCCCCAGCGTGCTGGAACTTGGCTTTGAGACTGTGCGATCTTTGAAAGTGCTGAGCGGAGCGTGAGTCTGGGGAGTGGAACCTCAGTGGGGGTGGGGGAGACAGGAGGGGATCTAGAAAGGGGTGCTGAGACTTTTAGATGTTTGAGGCCCCATCTTCCTAGGCTCTCACTTCCCATGGGTCTGAAGTGCCAGGCAGTGTGCAGGGCGGCGGTGTGAGGTTATGCAGGTCGTGCCCTGACCAAACATAGGGGGCATCATTCACACAGATCCTGCAGGAACAGATTTAGAATCGAGTACTGGGTCTGAAATACCCCTCTTACGCACAAATTGAAAGCCAAAATCACTTGTCAAAAGGCAAAGGTAACTATAAAAATATAGTCAAAAGTAATGCTATTAATCTCTAGTTGAACATTGTTGCTTGATTGAAGCTCTGAGCATGAGGTATTTTTATTTTTTTAGAAGAGACAGTAATAAAATGTAGAGAGTGTTAAGGACACACCAATACCATACTGAAACTTTCTAGATCAGTGGTCCCCAACCTTTTTGGCACCAGGGACCGGTGCTCCTAGGAGAATCTAATGCCTGATGATCTGAGGTAGAGCTGAGGTGGCGATGCTAATGCTGGGGAGCAGCTGCACATACAGATGAAGGCTTGCTCACTGGCCTGCTG
This sequence comes from Pteropus alecto, assembly GCF_000325575.1. Classification (NCBI taxonomy): domain Eukaryota; kingdom Metazoa; phylum Chordata; class Mammalia; order Chiroptera; family Pteropodidae; genus Pteropus; species Pteropus alecto. Next base: position 1,350,081 of record NW_006430462.1, read on the forward strand.
CTCATCTCCTGCTGTGTAGCCCAGTTCCTAACAGGCCACGGACCAATACTGGTCCATGGCCCAGGGGATGGGGACCCCATTCTAGATCAGCACCATTCAGTAGAACTTTCTGCAATGATGGAAATATTCTACATCTACACTACGTTTTGAAACCAGTGACCACATATGACCACCGAGGGGTTGAAATGTAGCTAGTGTGACTAAAGAACTGAATTTTAAATTTAATTGAACTTAAATTTAAGTTCAATTTAATTAGCAACAAGTGGCCGGCAGCTGCAATATTGGACAGAAGTTTCTAGAAGGTTCCAAAGTAGATCAAAAGGAAAACAATGTTCTCTCCATGTGATTTAGAGTCACCTCATGCTATATGCCTGTGGGTGCCACCAAGGTCATCTTGGGTGATATTTATGCATCTCACACCAGGGTAAATACTCTTTTAGCTTCATACAGATGAGGAGCTGGGGCTCACATGGGGACAGTGACTTGTCCAGGGATATGTACAGCAGGTCAATAGATCAGATAGGTAAGGAGTCAACAAACTCAGGTAGATTCAGACAGTGCATGTCTTTGAATAACATTGTTTTATTCAATGTCCCTTCATTACAAGGTGGATGAGATGCCATAGGAACTTAACTCTTGTTTATGTTAATTAGCTTATGGTAAAATCGTTTTCATTATGTGTAGTTTCACCACAGTTTCAAGATTTTATCGACAATGTTAAGTGAGGGCTTGTGCTTACATAGACAGCAAGTGCAAGGTCAGCATGGTGTCAGCTTCTTGTGTCCCTTATCCCATCAGATGACACCAAAACAACAGGGACCAGATGACAGCAGGACTGGAGGCCCCCTGCAGTTGGGGAGCCACTCCGTGCTTCAGTTATAGCTTGCGCTGTACCCTCCAGGGTGATGAGGGGAAAGTCCCATATTTCGCGGGAACCAGAGAGATGGATGAGCAATTGCCTCATGGAAGCCTCCTTCAAAAGAAGGAGGTACATGAGACATGGCTTGTGGCAGCTCCTCACAAAACTGCCTGTCTCCCCATTTTCCTAGAGAATTGTGACAGATGCCATCAAGGCTTAAGTCAGCCTGGGGTTGAGTCTTGCCTATGTGGCCTAGAGCAGGGGTCCTAAACCCCTGGGGAGTGGACTCATACCGGTCAGTGGCCTGTTAGGAATCAGGTCGCACAGCAGGAAGTGAGCGGCAGGGAGCAAACAAAGCTTTATCTGTATTTGCAGTCGCTCCCCAGTGCTAGCATCACTGCCTCAGCTCCACCTCAGATCATCAGGCGGTCCCAGATGCCAAAAAGGTTGGGGACCGTTGGCTTAGAGGGACACATGTTCGGTTGTCAGTCAGCTGCACAAACAGTTCCACTACCTGTGGAACACACAGCAAATCAGCGGGTTGCTAGGTCTACACTGGGTTTCTCCACCTCCGCACGATTGACATTTGGAGCTGGATAATTCTTTGTCTTCATGAGGATTGTCCTGTGTATTGGAGGATGTTTAGCAATATCCTGGCCTCTATTCACTAAATGCCATTTGTAAACACTCCCTCTCCCTCCTCCCAGTAGGACAAATAAAAATGCCTCCAGACTTGGTGGAATGCCTCTCAGGGGGGCAAAGTCACCTCTGCATGATAAACATTGGTTGAGAACTCAGGGTAAGGGGTCTCTTACCTCTTGTATTCTCTACTGTCTATCGACAGGTGGGTGGGCTTTGAGCATGCCGGATTCCAAGGGCAGCAATACGTGCTGGAGCGGGGTGAGTACCCATGCTGGGATGCCTGGAGCGGCAACACAGCCTACCCCGCTGAGAGGCTCACCTCCTTCCGGCCCGTGGCCTGTGCTGTGAGTTCCTACCCCCGCCTCCATTTAGGGAGGCCTGAGCCCTTCCATTGGAGGTTTGGGAACTGGATGTCCCAGAGTTCAAATTCTCAGTCATTACTTCAGGCTGTGGGACATGGCAGTCCCTCACCTCTCTGAGGCTCAGTTTCTTCATCTTCAAATGGGACCATGGTACCTATGGAGTTGAGAAAGGGAATGTTTAGCATCAAGACAGAACCCGCCACAAACGTTCTGCCCATCACAACTTAGTGATGACATGAGCAGAAAGCCTGTGTGCTTCGCATCCCCTTTTTATGACTCAGGGATCCTGGGAGAAGCTGGGTGACAAAGATGGCAGAGTGAGGTATGAAGGAAGCATTCTGTTTCTTGTTTCTGACTTTATATTTTAGCTACTGTTTATAAAGTTTGGGTGACCATTATTATCCCTATCTTGCAAATGAAAAAACTGAGGCTCAGACAATTGTATGTTTTTTTCTTCAAAAACAACTTCTATTGATTTAAAACCACATAAGGCATACATATTTATCATCTAAAATTTGGAAAAAAAGCTTGATATAGCAGAATAAAAAAATAAAAACCACTCATACCCACCCCTTCGAGACAGAAGCCCTCTCTTCACAGTGCTGGTCTTGTTTGCTATCCACAGATTATACCTGTAGTGATTGACGTCATGTCCATATTTATATCTGTATATCTTTAGACATATCATTTTGTTATAAAATTAAATCGTAATAAATCAAAGGCTTGGAAAACAGCTTTTCTCACTGGGCAAATATATCACAATCAGCCTCCCAGGTGATTAAATCTATTTACAATATCATTTCCATAGCTCCCTAGCATTTCGTTTTGTGACTAGTTTTATTTGTTCATTTGTTCCATAAATAGCCCAAGCCTGTGCCAGTATGGGGACTCACGGTGGACTCTGACAGATGCAAATCCTGTTATCATGCAGTTTACTACTTCTGATTTAATTTAGTCCTCCAAACAATCTTGAAAATAGATGTGGTTAGTTTTATTTTATATATACGGAATCAGGCTCAGAAATGCTATGTAACATGTTTAAGTCAGCTGGTAAGTGGAGAGGCGGATTTGAACCCAAATCCCTGCATCCTTCTCTTAATCATAGCACAATACCCCAGTTTACCCTCTTGTTGGATATTTAAGTTGAGTCACCCTTCCCTGCCCTCCCCTCCCCTCTCTCTCCTTCTCTCTCCCCTCCCTCC
>NW_006430462.1:1353159-1360685 GCF_000325575.1 Pteropus alecto
TCCCCCTTCCCTCCCCCTCCCTTCCTTTTCCCTCCTCCTCCTCCTCCTTGGTCTCCTCCTTCTCCTCCTCCCCACCCTACCCCCGCCCCCTGCTTCCCTTACCCCTTCCCCTACCCCTTCTCCTTCTCCTTTTTAACTATTACCACCAAGGCTTATTTGTAAACTTCTGGAAGCACAAATGGTATACCCTTTTCCCTCCTCCTCCTTGTCCTCCTCCTTCTCCTCCTCCCCACCTTACCCCCGCACCCCGCTTCCCTTACCCCTTCCCCTACCCCTTCTCCTCCTTTTTAACTATTACCACCAAGGTTTATTTGTAAACTTCTGGAAGCACAAATGGTATACCTCTTGTAGGGTTTCTGATGCCTATTGCCTTATCGCCCTTTCAGAAGATTTGCAAGGAAGATGGATTTGGGAGACAAGGGCAGGGGTATGGGGGCCAGTAGAGGCTCCTGGGTTTCCAACTGGGCACCTGATGGTCTGACCCTGTTCCCTGTGCTTGCAGAACCATCGTGACTCGAGGCTGACCATCTTTGAGCAAGAGAACTTCCTGGGCAGGAAAGGAGAGCTGAGTGATGACTATCCTTCCCTCCAGGCCATGGGCTGGGATGGCAATGAAGTGGGCTCCTTCCATGTCCAATCGGGGGCGTAAGTGGATCCAAGGCTCTGCCTGGCAGGGAAAACAAGGTGTTGGGAGGGACAGACAGACACACCTTCTGTGATAACAAAGTGCTGGGGACTTTTGGGTTCTTATGCCCACATTCCAGAGGGGATGCTGAGGCACAGGGAGGTCTAAGGCAGAATTTCTGGGATTGTAAGAAATGGACACCCAGATCAAACTGATATAAAGCCCAAAGGATATTTACTGGCCCCTGTAATTAGCTTCAGGCACAGCTGGTTCCAGGTGCTTCAGCAGGGATCTGTCTTTCTCCACCTCTTGCTCTGCCTGCCTCAGTGTGGTTATATTCTTAGGCAAGCTCTTCCCATGTGAAGGCAAGATGGCAGCTTCATCCTTATGTTTCAGCCAGCTCCAGAGAAAGCGTGTCTCTTTCTTAGTAATTCCGCCAAAGGTTCCAGGAAAGGCTCTCATTGGTCCAGCTTGGGTCATGTGTTCAACTCTGAAGCAGTCAGCATGTTTTTACGAAAAGGGTGCTCTGATTGGCTAGGGCTGGATATGGGCTCATTGTTAGTGTGAACATTTTCCCATATTGGCTTAGAGAAGGAGGGGCAACAGAGTCTGTCAGTAGAAAAGCAGAGAATGGCTGGCTGGCTATAACCCAGCTTAGGTTAAGTAACTTTCTTCAAGTCAGGCAGCAGGTAGATGACTGAATCTAGTTTCAAGACAAGGACTGGCTGATCCTTCCTGCTCTTTTCACCCAAGAAGTGGCAGGTAAAGGTTGAGGTATGAGATCCTCATTTAGGAAGGACAGTTGAGCCACCTTCTGAAGTTCCCTTTGGCTCCCGATAGGCGCAGGCAAAAGTGGGAAGTAGGTGAGGTAGATATTTTGTTTTTTAATTTTTTCAGATGCCACCAGGGAGTTATGTTGTTTCAGAGTAGGATGAACCTCTTGTGATTCTTGGGTCTACTTCTGGAAGCTCAGAAGCTAAGATACCAGTTCTTGTCCAGTTCTGGACAGGTGTTGATGAATTGAAAGAACAATCGCCTTTTTTTTTTTTTTTTAAGTGCCTCTGGGTAAAGAAGGGCAGAGGAAGGAATAAGACTCCCCACTCATTCATTCATTCTTTCATTCATCAAACATTTATTGAGCACCTACTCTGCTCCAGGCACCGTGTTAGGCACTGGAGATAACAATGAACCAGGTACACATACTCCTACACTGAGAAGCTTACTGCTTGTTGAGGAGACATTTTACAAATAACCTGTTAATTACCTGATTACATGAGTGCTCCAAAGGTACTAGAAGGGACTGTGGCCCAATCTAGGGAAAAGCTCAGGCCATTCTGATGAAGTGATGATTTTGAGCTCAGACCTGAAAGATAAACATAACTTGTCTAGGCAAAGAATGTCTGGAATGATGTTCCTGGAAGAGGGAACAGCATGATGAAAGGCATAATGATGGAAATAGCAGGGTACATTCCGGGCACCTTAGGAGGCCACAGTGGCTAGAATGTGTTTGCAGCATGGGTCCTTTTGTCCCATGCTGGTGCCTCTCTAGGGTAACAGTCTGCCTCTTCCCTTCCCCAGCTGGGTTTGCTCCCAGTTTCCTGGCTACCGAGGTTTTCAGTATGTGCTGGAGTGTGACCACCACTCGGGAGACTACAAGCATTTCCGGGAGTGGGGCACTCATGCCCAGACCTTCCAGGTGCAGAGTGTCCGCAGGATCCAGCAGTGAGCAGGGGGACCCGAGCTGAGTGGTGAACGTGTGATTGTCTGGAACAGAGATGCCGTGGAGGCTGTTACACGCTCTCTCCTCCGCCTCCCCCTGTAACTCCAAGGGAACGCAGCATCCACGTGAGCCGGTCCATGCATGCACAGTCAGCACGAAAAACTAAAAGTAATAAAAAAGGTCTAGTGTTAGCTTGTGCGCTTCAATTTTATTAATCCTTTCAAAGAACCGCTTTTTAGCTTTGTTGGTTTACTCTGTCATTTGTCTGTGTTTTATTTCACTGACTTTTGCTCTTATTTTCCGTATTTTTTTTTCTTTCTATTTACTTCGGGTTTACTTTATTCTTCATTGTCTAGCTTTTAAAGGTAGATTCCTGGGTCATTAATTTTAGGCTCCCTTTTCCCCCCAGTATAGTCATTTAGTACTATAAATTTCCCTATGAGTACTGCATTAGTCGCTTCTCACATATTATGATTTGTTGTGTTTTCATTATCATTCAGTTTGATATTTTCTAGTTTCCCTTGTGATTTTTTTTTTGACCCAGGAGTTGTTTAAGGGTATTTTTGATTTGTTATATCACTCTACTGTGGTCAGAGAACACACTCGAGATTTCAATATTCTGGAATGAATGGAGACTTATTTTATGGTCCAGAATACGGTCTATTTTTGATAGACTCGAGCATTGTTTAAATTCTGCAGTTGTTGGGTATAGTGTTCTGTAAATGCTGATTAGGTGAAGGTGGTTGACAATTTTGTTAGATATTTCTATGTCCTTCCTGATTTTTTTAATTAATTACTGAGAGAGGTCTGTTCATATCTCTTACTATGATTTAGATGTATCTGTTTCTCTCTTTAGTTTTGTCCATTTTTGCTTCCCATTTTTTTTTCAGGAATTTGATACCCTGTTATTTGATGCACATATATTTATGATTACTGTCTTCCTGATAAACTGTTTCTAGCTTTTTCTTTCTTTTTTTTTTTTAAAGCCATGTGTGGAGGGACCCAGTTCTCTCCCCTAGCAAAACTTCTATTTCTTTTCTCTTTCTCCAATTCTCCCTCACACGCACTATCCTGGGGTCTCTCACTTAACATCATCCACCCTCCAAAGAAAGAGTCTTGAAAACAAAGAAATAAATTTCCATTTCAGTTGCCGCCTGAATGGCAAGATCATATTCATTTTCTCTCCCTTCCACCTCTCCCCGCCAACCCCCACCCACTGAGCTCCTTACTCTCTCCTGGTTCTTTATTATATAGATTGTCTGAATCATAAGCCGTCCAGCTTTTGTTCCAGACTATCTTCCTCTGCCATAAATAAGTCTCATAGAGACAGGAAAGGGCGGGGTTCTGAACAGCATGCTGGAAAAGATAACATTATCTGGCTTAGGAAAGGGGAGGAAGTGTTTCGGAACATTCGCACTTTAGTAACATTTAACCCCTCATTATTACCATCCCATTCATTCAAATGATCATCTGCCTGGGGCCTACTGTGCACCAGGCCCTGGGAAATGGTGAGCAAGATACATAAAGCTCTTTCTCTTACCCTGCTGGGTGGGGAAGGCAGACAAGTCTATAGTGGATTGCAGTATCCTATGATAGGAGCTGTATGGGGTGGTGGTGGGGAAATATGGGAGTTGTAGGGCTGGGAGAGATAAGAATGGGCCTGGGACGGATGATAGGAGAGGCGGTAAGGCCGATTCTCACTGGTGCTTATCTCCACTCAGACCTATCCTCTGAACTCCGTTTCTGGACAACAAACTTCTTACTCAACAAATGCACATCTCAAACAGAATTCACTCAAAACTAAAAGTATACTTTTCCAGCTGTTCAGGCCAAATTTGAAGAACATAACTCTCCTCTTTCTCTCACATACCACATTCCAATTCACTGGCAAATCCTGCTGGCCACACCTTCAAAAATGTACCAGAATCCAATGGCTGTCACCATCCCCGTTGTTGCCACAGTGGTCCATGCCATCTCCTCTCTCTGCTTCCCTCTTTGCACATGAACAATCTGTTCTCTGGTGGTCCTGTTAAAAATGTAAAGTGGATCTTGTCACTCTACTGCTCAAAAACCTTCCCATGCTTCCCATCTCTCTCCCAGAAACAAAACAATATTTTTTCTAGTCCTATGAGGCCGGCCATCATTTGCCTTCCTCACGGCCTCTCTGTCCTCATAGCCCTGTAGCGACTCTTCCTTAAACATGCCAGGTGTTTTCCTGTGTTTTCTAAAACAATATAGCTTACTGGGTATTTTGATAGCCTTCCATTGCCACCCCAAACCCCTTACCTTAGGCATGTCTTTCTCATAATAACAATGATGATGGTAATATTGACGATACATTTTGTGTTGGTCCCTTTCGTGAGGAATCTAATTTATCCCTCCTTGACGTTATTATTATCCTTTTAAAACCTATCAGGAACCTGAGGCTCAAAGAGGTCAAGCAATTTGTCTGAGGCCACCCACCTTTAAGAGCGTTGAACTCACTATGGGTTGTATAAGGTTTTAGGGGAGCATTAAAGAGATAATGGGCAAAAAATGGTATTTATAAACAGTAAGTTGCTAGGTTCACATCCTCCTTTAAAAGAGTTAAGAAAGTAGCCCCTCATATTTTAGTATGAACAACTGGGGAGCTTTCCAACTATCATAGGAAAGCCTTGGATCCCTGGGGACAAAACAGGCAATATTTGCTGAATGGATGAATGAACGAATGAATGAATGAATAAGGGAGTATCATTGGAATTTGATGGTGGCCCTTTTAAAAGCCAGCCCCGGTTGGAGCCAAGACTGAGCCTGGCAACCATAAAAAATGGGACCCCAGATGTGAGATGATGGCTAGAGTGATAGGAAATAAAGAGACAATTTGTCAGGGATGATTGTGGGAGGGGAGGAAAGTGAGCATGAAATTATTTTTTCTATCTTGCCAGGAGACCAATTTTCCTAGGTTACAAAGGAAAGGGAACTTGAATTATTGATGGTATTTGTTCAGAAGTAAGTGGTAAGCACAGAACACCCATCATCTAGAACGCTGCACTCAGCCAACTGAACTGACTACAGGGTCCAGGGCCGCAGATCCCAAACCAGTGTCCTCTTGGCCCAGAGAGGGGAAGGGACTTGTCCAAGACCACACAGCAAACACAATCCATGTTGCTGCTCCTTCTAGCCTCGTCACCCAGCTACTCACACTCAGAGGGGGTGGCACGGCACAGAGAGTGACAACACATTTGAAATTGCACACACCTGGGTCTGAATCCTGGCTCCTGAGTTTTCCAAACAGGGTGAGCTTTGGGGGGGCCACTTTGCCTCCCCGAGCCTCAGTTTCCTCACTTCTTAAAGAGGCGGGCCATCGTGAGGGTGAAGGAAATGGATACCTGAAAAGAGGCTGTGAAAAATAAGATGCAACATCATAGAAGGGTTCTCTTCCTCACTTGTTCCCTCTCTGTTCCCCTCTGCCTGTTCTGTCCAGTTCTTTCTCTTGTCCACATGCTCCTTTCACTACTGCCTCACTGAGTCACTCCCCCCAGGAGCATAGAAGCTGTGACAATGACTTTGGTGGACACAGTCAAATAAAAAGGAAAGAAATCACCTCGACTGAAAGGGAGTGAGAAGTTACTGCACGGAACATCTATTATTACTAACAAGGATGAAAGCGATGATGATTACGGTAACACAGCTCATCACCACAGCCCTTTGTGTAAAGGGAAAAGAAGCAGCATCTATTGAGTGTCTACTCATGCTGGGCACAGGGCCAGGCACTCATCCATCCATTATGTCTGAGCCTGCAGCTGCCCAGGGGCAGACCAGTGCCCATCACCTCGCTGCTGCCTAACAGAGAAATGAGCAAGTGAGGCCACCATCAGGTCCAGGGGTTGGAGGGCAAGTCTTGCACACGCCTGAGCTGCGGGTGGTGAACCCCCACCCAGCCCTACTTCTTGGGGCCACTGTTTACAGTTGCCTTACTTACAAGATTAATGAAGGGGAAATATCTGCCAGGTGGGGAGGCCCTTCCTTTCCTTGCCAGGTGTTCCTAAACCTTCTCTTGATACAAATGTCAGGGAGGCCGTGACAGTTTCCTCCCAGAGGTGGAAATCTGCTGTTTTTACCCTCCAGGGATCTTCAGCAGCTTCTGTGGGGGCGTCCCAGTTTCAGTTTAGAGAACCATCCTCCCTCCTCTCTGAGTCAACACGTTCAGTGGGGTTGACCCTCCCTGATTTTAGAGGCAAGGACATGACCCAGGTCTGGCCAATAACAGTCCCCGTGATTGGACCAGACATGGGCATCTGACTCGCTCTGAGCCAATGAGCATTAGCTCTGGGACTTTGTTTGGAACCATCTGGCAAGAGAAGCTCTGTATGTGTTGGGCTTATGAAGTGATAGGATGTAAACTTGTAACTCGCCATCAAAGGCAACCTGGAGACAAAACCAGGGTAGGGGAAAGCGGGGGCCAGAAACAGAGAGAGTGAATCTAACCATCCTATTATGCAGACACCTGTGCCCTTTTTATCACATGGACCAAAAAACCCTCTCCCGCTTTTTTTGGCTGAAGACTTTCAGGATGGGTTTCTGTCATTTATACTTGAAAAAGTCCTGACTCTTACTTCCCTAAACCCACCTGAGAAAGCAAAGAGCTCTCACCACTTTCCCTCCTGTCCCCAACTAGAGGCCCTGGTGGCTTTTCTTTCTGGGAAGGTAGGCCCTTTTCTGTTTTCTCCCTGTAGCTCAGAAGCACTGGGTCCTTCACCATGTGGCTGTTCTTGGCGTTAGTGACAATGATCATTCTCCATCCCTGTCTCAGTCTCTTCCCGCAACAGGCATTCTTCACCCCTTTGATCAAATGAGAAGGCTGAGGCTGAGAGAGGCAAGTTGATGTGCTCAAGTTGGCACAGAGACCAAAAAACAGAGCTGGAATTTGAACCCAGCACTCCTCTCTGTCCAGGGTTCTTCCTTTTAACCCCCTGTGCGTTATTCTGCTGAGCATGAGACTGACTACTTTGTTGATGTTCAACCAAAAGCTCATCATCAACTTTCTGAGGTTTCTCAGGCCTATTCTGGCTCCTCCCACCATCCAGCTGCTCAGGGGCAATGCACTGCCACCTGGTGGTGACGCACGAAAACACATCCTCCGAGGTGCTGTCAGATCGTTCTGTCCTGGGGTCCTGGAATAGGGAATGCGGTGGATAGGGA
>NW_006430462.1:1361379-1386257 GCF_000325575.1 Pteropus alecto
AGCGGGTACTCTCTGCAGGATGGCTGCAGCGTGGCCGCACTGGGGTGGAAGACTGGATTAGACAGGAGCCACAGGAGGCAGGGAGGATCTTACCATGGCTGCTGGTCAGGCAGAGGATGAGAGAGCCTGGGAAGGTATAAGACCAGGATGGGGAGGGGACTCCATGAAGTCAGGATTTGGGTGTAGATCGTTGGGCCGAATCTTGGTTCAGATTCTAGCTGTGTCCCTTTAGCCTCATTTTTTTTTTTTTTTCATTTGTCAAATGGGGATGATATCAATCCCTGGCGCCATTGGGCTGTTATAGTTACTGTATTTATAGAAGGTAACCCAGAATATGGAAAACAGTAAATGCTCAGTAAATGTTATTATTTGCCTCAAACTTCCTTAATGTCTTCCCCAAGAGCTTGTGTTGTTTCTGCTATGGGGGGCGCTGAGGGTGGGGTTAGGACTGTATTTGTGTCTGGGGAGAGGACCTCAGGCTACAGGAATGGGGCAGGAAACAGGTAGTGGTGCCCAAGGCAACAGGAACAGGTGTTTGGAGCAAAAGACAAACACACAATCACCAACTCACAAGAGCCAGACAAGTCCCTGAAATGGACGGCATTTCTGCAGGCATTTCAAGGTGAGTGCTTGAGGTGTTTAATTGGCTTCTAAAGGAGAGGGGACCTTTGGAAGGCAATAGGAGCTGGGGACCTTGGGGACACTGGGATGACACCATCGTCATGGCCACACTGGAGCAGAGATCTTGGGTAAGTCACTTTCCTCCTCTGGATCTCTGTGCAACTATAAAATGGTTTCCGAGGAGCCTTCCAGAACTGTAGCATTTTAAAGTTCAAGGTTCTTTTGACAAACACACATTGAGGGCTTCCTGTGGGTCAGACCCTGCAGTGGGAAAATAGGGCAGATTTCTCCTTTGAGGGATCTCACAGGTTGGTGATAGAGAGTGTGTGTGTGTGTGTGTGTGTGTGTGTGTGTGTGTGTGTGTGGTGTGTGTGTGTACAACAGTCAAGCAAATGAATATATAATCTCAAACTGAAGTTAGCCCTGCAGGAGAGGGCATGGGTCAATCAAGGAGTGTGTTTAACTTAATGGACTTGACTTTTACCTGGAGGCCAGAGAAGGTTTCCCAGAGATGACGAGGCTCGGGCAGGGCTGGGCTGAGTGGCCTGCAGCTGGAGCAGGAACTTGGTGAGGGTTGAACGTGGAGCTGCCAGTAGGGGCCTGCCAGGGCAGGGCCTTGCATGTGAAGGTAAGAGCTTGCTTTTCATTCTGAGACCAGTATGACATCACTGAAGGGTTGTGGGCAGGGGAATGATAAGGTCAGCTTTGCATTTTGAAAATCTTCTGGCTTGGGTGAGGGGAATAGATTAGAGGGGCCTGGAGTGGAAGCTGGTGGTCCCAGGAGGGGATGATGGAGGCAAAAATGATGGTGGCCATTGGTGGGATGAGGATATTCAAGTGAAATGTGTGACATTAGTGTTACACATTAGTTCAAGTGACATTAGTGAAATGTTCAAGCAAATACACTGATGGGGCTGAGAGTACATTGGATCCGGGGGTAAGGGAGAGAGAGGGGAGGATGACTTCAACTCGTTGTATGCTGGGGTCTTTGTAAAGTCTTCTGCTGGGTTCCTCTTCCCTACCTCAGTTCCTTCCAGCGCCCTCTCTGGCTCTGCCAGCATCTACCAATACAGGAAGGGAGAGGAAACAAGAGGGCCGGAGAGGGTGGGGGAGGCAGCTTGTCCTTCTCTCTTTGAGGCAGCAGCAGCCAGTGAGAGGCTGGCTGGCTGCAGCACCTGCTGTGGCTGCTGGAAGGGCCTGGGAGCAGGTGCACGGTGTCTGGAGGGGGTCTGTATGCAGATGGAAAATGAGATGAGATGGATGAGAGCGACACACACTCTGCTCCCCTTCTCTGTTGTCTGGAAACAAAAGCCGAGACAAAGAAGCAGCGGGACACAGGCCATGGCCCGCACGCAGGCATGCCCACACGACACACACATGCTGGAGACAAAGGAGGGACGGGCAGAGGCAGGCACACGAAGAGCAAGGAGCGCAGGAGCGGGGGCTGGGGAACCTTGGGGCGAGGCCTCCTTTTCTCTAAGCTTTGCTCTGGGCACCACAAATGAAGAGGTTGGGGGACACCAGCGGGCCCCAAACCTTGCTAGTTCTGTTGGACTTTTTCTCAAAGGAAAATAGATCATAGACTCTGCAAGGTTAAGGCTACCCTTTTATATCCTGGGATGAAAAAGAGGCCTGATGATAAAGAAAGCGACCATGAATAGGGCGTGAAGTTGACATTGACCCGTATTTAATTAAACCAACAGTAAAGACGCACACGCAAAAAAGACCAAGCATATCTGTGGATAGGATTTGTTATTTACTTGCTTTACAGACTCCTTATAATAACTCCCCAGGAATAAGAACTCCAGGTCTTAGAGAGTCTCTAATGACCCTTCCTGTAAAGAGAGATAGATAGAGATAGAGATAGAGATAGAGATAGAGATAGAGATAGAGATAGAGATAGAGATAGAGATAGAGATAGAGATAGAGATAGAGATAGAGATAGAGGTAGAGGTAGAGGTAGGGATAGAGGTCGGGATAGAAAGAGCCAGATTTTACTGAGCTCACGATGGGGCCATGTGTTTTCCACATTCAGATTACTTTATTCTTCTGAAAGCCCTGCAAGAGAAGTTATGTCATCCCCATTTTACAGAAGAGGACACAGAGGCCCAGAGGGGTGCAGTGACTTGCCCAAAGTCATGTGGTAAGTAAAGGGCAGAGGTGGGATTCAAACTCAGGTCTGCATGACTCCTGGATCTACATCTTGGCTGTTGGCCCTGGTTGAGAGAGAAGCAGAGAAAGGAAACAAAATAGTCAGGTAATAGCGGGTCCGGCAGTCCCTGGTGGGTTCCTGCCCACTGCACCTGTAGACAGTTGGAGAAAGACAGATGCCTGGCAATGTTCGAACACCTGGATACAGCTGTGCCTGAAACCATTCTGACTTGGGCTTATTTCTGACACTCGAAACTGAAAAGGGCCTAAAAAAATTAGTGATTGAAAGAATTATTCTTACACTTTTTGATACTAAGTACCTGGTACAGTGTCTGTTATTTAGTAGGCTGTCTCTTGACTTCAAAAACTAGTTTTGCCACTAATAAATATTCCCCAAAGCCCTTCCTTCATTATGGCACTGATCATAGTGACTTCTACTCTCTTCCCAACTAGGTTGTGAGCAAGGTTCTCTCTGCGTGGCTCAACATCATATGCCACATTGGCATGTAGTGGTGGAAACTTCTCAAACTGAGGAGTCCCTGGATGTTTTGAGCTCAAAGTGGGATTGGGCGGTGGGAGGGTAATGAGGGAATGGATGATCCACTGTCCCCTATAGCAGAAGTCCCCTCGACACTCACCGCCCAGGCATGCCAGTGGCTTTGCGCTGTAGGTCCAGGGCATTCTGGAGGTGGTGAGGGGTTGGTGTGCAAGGAGAGCATCCTTCAGTTATGACATATAAGAGTTGGTGTGTAAGTATCCCCGGCTTCCATGACCTCAGGTGGGATGATGCAGGTGCATCTCACACATTCTCCTGGAGGACCTCAGCAGGACTGAATCCTAGTCGATCACACAACTTGTTCATTGTTGTGGATGGAATTGTGTCCTTCTGAAATTCGTCTGTCGGAGCCCAAACTCCCCAGTGTGCCTGCATGTGGAGACAGGGCCTTTCTGGAGGTTGTTAAAATTAAATGGGGTCATAGGGTAGGTCCCTAATTCAAAAGAACTGTGTCCTTATAAGAAGAGGAAGAGACGCCAGGGGTTCATGCACAGAGGAAAGACCATGTGAAGACACAGCAAAAAGATGGCCCTCTGCAAGTCAAGGACAGAGGCCTCAGAAGAAACCAACTCTACTGGCACGTTGATCTTGGACTTCCAGCTTCCGAAACTGTGAGAAAATTAATTTCTGTTCTTTGAGGCACTCAGTCTGCGTTATTTTCTTATGGCAACTCTCGCAGGCCAATATACTCATTAAAGCACCTACTCTTGACTTTCTTCTCTTCTCTTTCTTCTCTGTCTCACGGCTCTACTCCCTAATCAATGCTTCCTGGGATTACTTCCCAGATAAACTACCTGCACTTGAATCCTTGTATCAGAGTCTGCAACTCAGATAATTGAGGCTAATACTCCTGTCCGTGACTTATCTAGCAAGACTGCCTGCTTTCACACATTAAGGCACCCACTGGGGGCAGGACACAGATAAGACTCTGGAGAATACTAGACTTTACTCATTCATGGACATGATCTTGAACCAGTCAGTGATGTCCCTCCAGGACTGAAGCAGAGATTAACTGCCACTGTGTATGCCTAGGGCAGGGTGATTGAACAGACACCAGAGTGACCCCAGCAAGGTAGCAGGGTCATTGTCCAGCTGCTGTGGGGCTGCACATCCTTCCTAGGGGAAGGATGGAATGAGTGTGAATGCAGTCAGGTTTTTAGAGCTTCTGAGTGCAGCTTCTGAAATTAGATAATGCTTTGGACATGGTTCTGTAGTGTAGTGGTTAGCGCGTCTGCTTTACGCGCTGAAGGTCCTGGGTTCACATCCCAGTGGAGCCACAGTCCATGGTCTACGGCCATGCCACCTTGAACAAGCCCGATATCTGATCTTGTGAAGCTAAGCAGGGTTGGGCCTGGTTAGTACTGGGATGGGAGACCACCTAGGAAGACCAGGTGCTGTAGACATAAAAAAAAAAAAAAAAAAAATTAGATAATACTGGATTTAAATTTCAGCTTCACCATTTTCTAGCTGGTTGATCTTGGGTAAGTCACTTCCCCCTCTCTGAGCCACACTTTTCTTATCTGTCAGATGGAGGTGATACAGATACATCTCCAGGGGGAGCAGGGAGGGAATGTGGGTAAAGCACTTGGAACAGTGTCAAGTAAGTGGGCTAGGGGTCAACTTCCTTACATCTGAAGGTGGTTATTGGGGGGGCGGGATTTTGTAGCTACATAGAATTGTTAAAAGGCATATATTTTCTGGACAACACCAAATGCCACTCTCCTCTGCTCTGCAGACATCTCCTGAATTCAGGGAGCCCCACACTCACCACAGGTAAGGGTGGCTGCTTGGATCAGTCAAAATGAAATTTCATCGGGATGAAACTCTCTCAGGGAACAGGTGTTAGAGGGGAGCCCCTCTAGTGACCTAGTGGATGTACACAGTCTTCATTAATAGCATGGCTGGTGGGCAGGTGAAAGCTGGCTTTCTCTAGAGTCTTTCCCCAGAGGCTATGGCATGGCAGGTGTGGCCAGGCAGAGAGGTGGCATTGGGCGTGCGTGTGTCTGCATGACTAGTTTAGGTAACAAGGTGAAAAAGCCTCCCCTCCTACTATGCTAGAACCCCCTGACTAGGTGCAGTGGCAAGTATAAAAAGAAATGAGGTACAGAGAGGAATAGATCCCCCAAAATGGAAAAGAGAGACTCAAACAAATCTTTGTACACGTATGTTCGCAACAGCTTTATTCACAGTAGCCAAAGGTGAAACAACCCAAATGTCCATCAGTGGATGACTGGATAAACAAATTGTGCTACATCCATACAATGGAATATTATTCAATCATAAAAAGAAATGAAATACTGATGCATGTTACGGCACAGATAAGCTTCCAAAACATTATGCTGAGTGAAATAAGCCAGAACCAAAAGGTCATATATTGTATGATTCCATATTTATTAAATAATCAGAATAGGTAAATCCATAGAGACAGGAAGTAGATTTGTGGTTGCCAGGGGCTGGGGGAGGAGAGAATGGGGCGTAACTGCTTAATGATGAAATACCGATGCATGTTATGGCACAGATAAGCTTCCAAAACATTATGCTGAGTGAAATAAGCCAGAACCAAAAGGTCATATATTGTATGATTCCATATTTATTAAATAATCAGAATAGGTAAATCCATAGAGACAGGAAGTAGATTTGTGGTTGCCAGGGGCTGGGGGAGGAGAGAATGGGGCGTAACTGCTTAATGGAAGTGAGGTATTATTTTGGGTTATGAAAATGTTTTGGAACGAGATAGAGGTGGTGGTTACACAACATTGTGACTATGCTAAGTGCCGCCGAGTTGTTCCCTTTAAAGTGGTTTTATATTATGTGACGTTCACTTCAAAAAACAAACAAAAACATGAGTACTCAGTGGCACCCAGAGGCTGATGACACAGTTGTAACTGGAACTCTGGCCTCTTGGGCCACCTGCATTTTTCCAGGGGCTGCTTTAGGGGTAAAGAGAAACCCAGAAATCTTGGGCTGCAGAGTGGTATCATGAACCAAAGACTATCCAGTTTGCAGATCCTTGAAATTGTGATGTCTCATGAAAATAGGTGAGGTAACCACTGGTCCAGTGTAAAGAGGCAAGCTTTATTCTGAAGTGGATCTTCAGTGTGATGGCACCTCCTTCCTTTGCCATGGCAACCAACACTCCATGAGAAGTGGCTCAGGCCATTTTCAAGAGAAGCAGAAGAGAGACCATTGATGCTTCTCTTTGTGGTTCCATCTGGTACTTATCTGCTCATGGGTTTTAGGGACCCAAGTCAGCCCTGTAAATGTCACCTGGAAGACTGGAGCTCTTGGCAAATGGTGGTGAGGATGACATTTACCATACTGGAGTGTGTTCTGCAATGTCCTGGATTTCCCTGCAGTGTAAGGTGAAGGTCGTTGATGAGGAGGCAAGAAGGATGGCAGCTCTAGCCATCAAGCTAGACATGAGTCCCAAAGGAGGCAGTGGTAGTGCCCAGAGCCTAAAGGAGATAAAGGGGGTGCTGCAGATTTCTAACCTTCCCCAGGAAAATGAAGGATGCTAGAGAAGATTTTGCTCATCACAAAGGCACTCACTGGAAGGAGGGCGAAAAACCAACTGAATCCCCCAGGGCAGCCAATCTGGGCTACTTGATGATATAGAAATGTGTCATGTTAGAGCAGTAGGGACAGAAGACAGCAGGGTAGGACTGTGCTGGTTTTGGTATCTGCTGGCCATGGGGTCTGGCCCCTCCTTGCATTACTCAGTTTAAGCCTCCCCCTGAATCCACCTGAGTTAGACATGGTCTCTTTATAGTAAGCCCACAGGACATTCTAACAGTCACCTCTTTTGCCCCTCTCTTCCTGCTGCTGCTTTCCTTGAAAGAAGATCCCTAGAATCAAGATACATGGAAACAGGACCATGGATTCATAACTCTTCATCTTTGAGAAGCCCCAGGAAATAGAAGTGTTGGAAACTGGGAGCTGGCAAGTGCCTCGATTTTTTTTTTCCAAATGGATATTAGAAATGGTAGGCTGATACTCAGGAGAATTTGAGAACAGATTATGAAACAGGTGGCTTGGGAATACTTAAGAAAGGATGATCCCTATCCATTTCCTGTGTTCATTTAGAATATGTCCCTTCGAACCTCATTTCCTTTTTAAATTCATGGTTTGGCGATCCAGGAGAGAGTCACCACCTGGTATTGACAACAGTTGGGCTGTGCCCTCTCAGCAATGCCCTTGCCCTTTCTCTAACTGTTCCACATGGGTCTTACTTTTCTAGCAGAACCACTCACTTTGCCAGGGTGGAGGCTGTATCTGGGACCTCCTGGGACTTTCAGGGTTCCTGCAATGGCTTTGGGCTGGGCTCGTTGGAAATGGGCTATATAGGTTTGTTGAATTGGGTTTGGATTTTCTGAAGATCAAGGCTGGCGGGGCGGGGGTGGGGGGCAGTGTCACGCAGTAGAAAGGATAGCTAGTTAACCTGGAACCTGAAATGGTAGCTTCGGATCCCACCTGGGTCCCTTAGAGTGTCTGTGGGCAGCTCTCATTGCCTCTCTGAGCCTTAAAGTCCTTATCTGAGTAGTGGAGACGATAAATAATATACAGTGTTGGAAACTGGGAGCTGGCAAGTGTGCCTCGTTTTTTTTTCCAAATGGATATTAGAAATGGTAGGCTGATACTCAGGAGAATTTGAGAACAGATTATGAAACAGGTGGCTTGGGAATACTTAAGAAAGGATGATCCCTATCCATTTCCTGTGTTCATTTAGAATATGTCCCTTCGAACCTCATTTCCTTTTTAAATTCATGGTTTGGCGATCCAGGAGAGAGTCACCACCTGGTATTGACAACAGTTGGGCTGTGCCCTCTCAGCAATGCCCTTGCCCTTTCTCTAACTGTTCCACATGGGTCTTACTTTTCTAGCAGAACCACTCACTTTGCCAGGGTGGAGGCTGTATCTGGGACCTCCTGGGACTTTCAGGGTTCCTGCAATGGCTTTGGGCTGGGCTCGTTGGAAATGGGCTATATAGGTTTGTTGAATTGGGTTTGGATTTTCTGAAGATCAAGGCTGGCGGGGCGGGGGTGGGGGGCAGTGTCACGCAGTAGAAAGGATAGCTAGTTAACCTGGAACCTGAAATGGTAGCTTCGGATCCCACCTGGGTCCCTTAGAGTGTCTGTGGGCAGCTCTCATTGCCTCTCTGAGCCTTAAAGTCCTTATCTGAGTAGTGGAGACGATAAATAATATACACAGAAGTGTGAAAATTAAAGGAGACAGAGTATTAAAATGATAAACATATATTTTTGAGCCCTTACTGAATGCCAGGAAGTGTGCTAAGCACCCCTGTCCCATGCATTTCCTCATTTAACCCACGCAATCCTAAGACGTGGATTCTAATATCTCTACTTTATGGACTAAGAAACTGTGTGTCAGGAAGGCTGCGAAGCTTCTCTAAGGTCATCTGCTAAGGGGCATAGGCTGAGCTGACAGTCTGGTTATAGAAGCTACTGGAATGGGCAGTGGCTCTCAAGCTTGAATGTGCATCGGAATATCCTGGAGGGCTTCTTAAAACACAGATCTCTGGGCTCTCCCCAGAGTTTTTGATCCAGTAGGTCTGGTAAGGCCTGAAAATTCGCATTTCCAAGTTTCCAAGTGATGCTGACACGGTTGGTGTAGGACCACTTTCTAGCATCACTTCTTTAGAAAAGAGTAGGTACTAAGGAGCAGGCAGTTAGAAAAAAAGACCAAACTTATAAAAGTTGTTAGGCCAAGTGATTTAGTGGCACGAACATGGGCATGAAGAATCAGACATGGGTTCAAATTTTGATTCCACTATAAGCACGTGCCCATCCAGCAGAGTTAATTGAGAGGCATAGACCGAGGCTGTGCTGATTAAGCAGCTGGTACTCCAGGACCACTCTCTTCGTCCTTGTACGCCGGGGTCCAGGCTTCTGCTCCCGGGGTGCTTGATCGTGCGCCGCACGCACGCCCCTCCATCCTTGCGCGCTCCGCCGCGGAGTCCAGCCCTGCAAGCGTTGCCATGGCAGCGCCGCGGGCCGGGATGCTGGAGGCTGAGCTCGCCGCAGGGCTCGCCCCTTTGTGCGGCGGGGGCGGCGGTGCTCTCTCCCCACTCCCTGCCACACCCAGCCTACCGGGCTCTGACCCTCAAGATGGGGGAGGTGGTAGGGTGTGGGGTGGCAAGGGCGCAGGGAGAAGGGAGGAGGGCCAAGGCGAGGGCCAGGGGTGGGGACGCCTCCACCCGCCAGCCGCTCCCGCATTAAAATTTCATGGGCGCTGCAGCAGCTACAAAGACGACGCCGGCTGCGCTCGGGGGACCAGAGGGAGGGAGGCTGCGGACGAGTGCGGGGAGGAGTTTGCGATGGGAGGCGCTTGCAGGGGCTCCCCCAGTTCTGCGCTGTGAGCCCGGGCACAAAGAGCCCTCTGCACTCCGTGCCGCAGGACCGCCGACCCGAGGTAAGCCGCCGCCCCATCCTCACAGCCCTCCCTCCCCAAGCATCCTTGTCCCCGCTCCGGGAACAGCCTAATTCCTCGAGGCTGGGGTCGAGGGTATGTCCCAGGGTATGTCCCAGGGTCCTAGGGTCCCAGGCAGGGTTCAGGGGATGGCAAATGCTGTCTGAAGTGCCCCTCATTTGATGGGTGAAGAGCCAGCCTTCAGTTGTTAAATTCAGCCAAGACTTGGGCTTGGGTGGGGCAGGGGGAAGGGAGAGGGGAGGATGTGCTGGGAGTCCAGTGCCGATAGGGGTCTTGTAGTCATGATCTGAGGGGGAACAAAGACCCTCCCTTCCCCTCGATACCAGACAGACATGAGGGGACCCCGGACCTTTTCGGCTCTCCAGGTTAGCCGTTAACTAGCCAAGCCTTGGGCAGAGCCCATATGGTCTTAGAACTGGGAGTGGGGGTGGGGAGGCGGAACGGGGTCCGGGAGCCCCCTTCCTTCAGACCCAGGCCTCCCCTTCTGTCTCCCCGCACCTCCAGCACCTGCCAGTGCTCCACTGCTGGTGCTCAAATTCCAGATGTCCAGCGTCCTGTGTGGCTCCAAAGGGGTGGAGAGGGCTGGAAAAATCCCTTTGCTGAGAAGAATAATGACACTGATAATGATAATAATACATCCGTTTATGGAGAATTTACTCTATGCCAACCACATGCTCAGTGCTTTGCATGCGTTATCACAACAGCCCCACGAAGTGGTAAGAACCCCATTTTAGAGATGAGGAAATTGAGATCCAGAGAGGGTTAGGTACACGTCCAAGGTCACACAGCCAGTATTTTGAATCTAGATTTGTCGGACTCTGAAGCCCATGTTATATTCCCAAACGGGGCTAGTGTGACCCCAGAAACCACTAGCTGCCTTCCCACCTCTCCTCTGCAATACACTCTCTACAGGCTGGGATTGGGGAGGGAGGAGGACCGGATCTCTCCTCTCCCTCAGCAGAGGGCTCTGGGCTAGAGACATTGTTTTTCAGACTGTGCAGGGGGACGCCCCGGGAGCCAGGATTCCTCACCCTCGTCCGAGGCTCCAGGCCAGTGGCTGCCGTGCGCCGGGATTGCTGGCGCGCTTACCACACTGCAGTGCCGCGGCGGGGAAAATGCCCCCACCTGCTGCTGGGGGAAGTGGGGAGAAAAGCAGTAGTGCGGGCAGGGGTGGGGAGAGAAAGGCAAGATAACGTGCGGGAAGCGGCTTTTTCTCGGTGCCAGCCTCGGACTGAGCGCGGCCCAAAGGCGCAGTGCTTTACTTTCCAAAACACACTCCCATTTAGGAGCTTCTGGGGGCTTCGCGAACGCTTGGCTTGGGGTGGCGGTGGGGTAGGGATGAGTAATTCCACTTGACTGACAGGGAAACCTGAGGACAGTGGTTCTTAGACTTGAGGGGCGGTGCTTCAAATACGCAGACGTCCGGGCCACGTGGCCGGGGGATGAGTCAGCAGGGCTGGGTGGGGCTGGGATGGGGATGTGTACTCAGACCCGGCCCTCTCGCTCCTCTTGCAGGTGGTCAGACCGTCGGATGGGAGAGCAGTGCCCCGACCTCTCCCCTCACCCGTGGAGCAGGCTGGACAAAACAGTTTCCTCAGAGACACTTTGCCAGCGCCTAGCTTCGGGTGGCATTGAACTCATCCCATACCGAGTTTGGTCAATTTCATGTTGAAGGAATTTTATGGGTAACGTCCTCTATGCCCCCAAGGCCGACCTATTTTGTTATTTAATGACTCTTGCCATTGAGAAACATTTTGAAATCTACCCTACATTCTTTTTACTGCATTTTTTACCTTTCTGTCCACTCGTTAATGGAGAGAGCTAAAATCTTCACATAACTCCTTACCACGCATGAGCTTGAGGGGAACCACTCTCTACGCCTGCTTTAAAAACGAGAATTTTATAATTTTTGGTGATTTTTTACGAATTTAATAAGTTTAATAAAATGCAAGATAATGGTAGAAGAGTTGGGGGAAAAAGAGAAGAAACTCCATAGTTTCATCAACCAAGAATAACTACCGTATTTACCATTCTTATGTATTTTCTTCTGGTACATGAAAATACTAGTGAAAATACTAATTGAAATTGTGCCATACATAAACTGCTTTTGAACCATTACATCAGATGTGTTTCTCCATGTTTTTATGCCCATTGAAGAAATCAGTGCAAGAGGGTTAGTGTTTCATGGAGTAGATAAACATGCTTTACTCTATTCTCTAGTGTTGGATTCACCAGTTTCCATTTTATTTTTTTATTATTATTTTTTACTTTTTCGTTTTTAAGGTTGTTTTCTCTGGACCTGATCCATGTTTCTGCCCAGGGTAGTATTATGCTCTTTGAATTTATCACTCACTGGGGCAGTGCAGTGTGGTGGAAAGAGAAGGGACTCAGAGTTACACTATCTGTGTGTGAATCCTTCCCTCAACTACTTTTTTTGTGTCAACTTCAGTAAGGAGGTTACTTCCTTTCTCTAAGCCTCGGTCTCCTTATCTATAAAATGGGGATCATAGTCTCTGCTTTAAAAGAATGTTGTGAGGCTTTAAACCATGTGTATAAAATGCCTGGCACCCAGTAGGTGCTTAATAAAGACATTGCTGCTACAGTGTATCCACCGTGTACAGGCCGAGTTCACTTACATGGTCCCCGAATCTTGTATAGATTCTCAGTTATTTGCTTTTATTTGTATTGGACTGTTGGTTCCTCTCCTGGGTGATCCTTGGGCTGTTTGAGCAGGGGTGTTTCTGGAGCACTGGGTCCATTGTGATGGTTCAATGGGCTGGTGAATAACTTATAGGCGAGTCCTTTGTCCCAGGAGGTCCTTCCTCCTGTCTCTGCAGTCCCACTCATCTGTCAGCTGGAGCTTTGGAACAATAGCCAGAGATACTCAGGGGCAAAGGCGAAGGCTTGTTGAGGGTGACAGCTGTCTGTAGGCTGATCGGATCAGATGAAGCAGGTGTCCTCTTCTCCCTTGTGGTGCCAGGTGGGCCGCTCTGGAAGCTACTGAATGAGTCATGGAAGGGAGGGAGGAGCTGAACTACTGTGTGCTTGGGGGCGTGGAGTAGATCCTTCGTGGTAACCAACTCCAGCTACCACTTAGTAACCATTTCTCAAGGTTATTGCTGGATGCTGCCTCATGGAGACCCCGTGATAAGGCTGGGAGTAGGGCATTACAGATGAGAAACTGAGGCTCAGAGAGGTGAAGTGACTAGCTCAGGGTCACACAGCAAGTTAGTTGCAGACTCAGGATTCGAACTTGGATCTAGTATAACTCTGAAACATGTGTTGGTAACTACTACATTACTCTCCTAAAAACAAACTTAATCAGTTGCCTCAAAACTACGGAAGCATTTATGGAATAAACCGATAAGAGATGGTTTAGCAATCACGGTCCGATTTCTTCACAGTAATAGTTCTGCTGATGACCACAGTGTTTGCCATTTACACATACTTTCCTCAGGTCTTTTCCCCTTTAATCCTCACCCCGGTATTTGAACATAAGTCTTCTGTGCTTTCGTGGTCCAACAGGACTGTTTAGAATTCAGATGCACCATTTTCTATCTGGGTGATCTTGAAGCAAGGGACTTGACCCTTATCTGTAAAATGGGGACAATAAAACCCAACTCTTGTTTCGTCAAGTAGGTAAAGGTGCCCCTAATAGTATCTGTTCTCAGGTAATGTTAGTTTACCTTTCTTTCCCTCCTTCTTGATTTTTCCCCTCTCCCTGCAGCTCAGAGTTTTTCTCCTTTGAGGGAGATTTCAATTCTGAAGCTCCTCTTTTGTGTATATTGTTTGGATTTGTCCAGAAACAGTGCGTTCTGGTCCTCTGCAGAAGCCTCTGTTTCCCTCGGCATGTCTCCAGTGTGGCGCCCTGCACATCTTGTTATTCCCAGGAGCTTCCTTTATTTCTCAGCACTCACTCATCCAAAGCAATTTAGGTCAATGTCTCCCGTATATCTCTGCTCTCTGGGCAGCTGTTTTATTCCAGAGTCAGGGAAAAAAAACCCCCAAAACCCAGAGGGATCTTAAAATGCAACCGAAAGCATGTTTCACTGGCAGCTGTTGCCAGGAACAGCGCACAGAGTTTAGGGGGAAATGAATAGCCCATGGATAGTTTAATGAGCTGTGTGGACAGGGGTGGTAATTAATAATAATGTAAGAAATAACAGAATGCAAGCAAATGGATAATATTTATCCACCTATTAATCCTCACAACAGCCTTGGGAGGTGGGCAATGTAACTGTCCCCATTTTGTGGATAAGCCAGGTCCAGAGGGGTGATGCACTTGCTTAGGGTGGCAGAATAAGACGGAATCCCCTGTCTTTTCCAGTGTGTTGGGATGTTTGTTTGGCACCAGCTCAACCCAGATACCTCCTGGCTTCCTGTTTTGTTTCTGACCTGAATCTAAGGAGACTGGTTTTGGCACATGCTGTGATTTCAGACCAGCCCCCTGGCATCTATTCTCCAATGTGCCCATGATACATATTTACTCCCCCTACCCCTCTCTCTTTCTCTCTCGATGACAGCTGGAGGCATCTCCCTGCCCACCCATGTGGTTCCAGACACATTCACATGGCTGCCACGACCCTAACAGCATCACAGGAGTAATCAAGGTAACCCTTCCTCTCCTTCTGTGCACCCTTGGGACGGTAGAGATCAGCATCATGCTGTGTGCTCAGGTCCACCATAAAATCCATATGGACTGAGACCTCCTGAATTTCAGAGGAAGGAGAGACCTTTAGGATCCTCTGGCATCCAGTCCCTCAATCAAAGCTTCCTTGATGGGGCATCTGACCTTGGCTTGAAGAGGGTAGAGAGTGGCTCATGTAGGCAAGTGGGAGCTGAGATGCTGGGGCTGTGGGACCTACCACCAGGTCTCTGTATGGCCTTTCACCTGGCCCTTCCTGGTTCTTGTCCTCTAAATGAATTTTGGAAAAATAACTTTATTGAGGCATAATTTACATACAATAAAATGCACCCCTTTAAAGCATACATTTCAACGTATTTCGATGTATATACCTGTGTAACCACCACTACATTCAAAATATAAAACATTTTATCACTCTGAAATGTTCCTCTGTCAATCCCCACCCTGCCCAGTTGCAGGAAACCACAGATCTGTTTTCTATACCTATACATAAGCTTGTTTTTTTTTTTTTTTCTGAAGTTCCATTAATATGGAATCTTTTGTATTTGGCTTCTTTTGCTCAGCATAATGATTTTGAGGTTCATACTTGTTTTTGCATGTATCAGAAGTTATATCCTTTTTTTTTTTGGTCTAACTTCATGGAGGCATCATTTAAATATCATATATCTCACCCATTTCAGGTGCACAATTCAATGATTTTTAGTAAATTAACAAATCGTGCAGTCATCACCATAACTCAGGTTTAGAACATTTCCATTGCCCCAATAAGACCCCTCACACCCATGTGCTGTTAATCTCCATCCCACTCCTAATCTCAGGCAACCACTAATCTACTTTCTGTCTCTAATGATTTGCCTTTTCTGGACATTTCATGTAAGTGGACTTATCCAGCATGTGGTCTCTTATGCCTGGCTTCTTTCACTCTGTATAATATTTTTGAGGTTCGTCTCTGTCGTAGTGCGTATCAATAGTTTGTCCCTTTTTATTGCTGAGTAGATTTCATTATATATGTATACTACACTTGGTTTATCCAATCACCAAGATGGGGGTTTGGATCTGATCTGTGCTTCCTAACCGGGTATATACACCCCTCACCCTGGGAGACATATATGCTTCATAAATATGGCCTGTATTTCTGGGACATCAGTGTTCCTCAAAAATTTACTTGAAGTTTAAATCATTAACTGGTGAAAATAATTTCTGGAACACTTACTGTATGCCAGGTACTGGCTGAGCTTTGAGAATAATTAACTTTGAGTCTCATGTTAGGTACATGGGCTTGGGGGCCATAGTTTCACTCATATTTGTCTGACCTCAAAGCCCATGTCTAGACAGCTGTTAGTTTGACCCAGGGACTAAAATTTCCCTTGAAACCTCCATTGCTTTATTAACATCAAGGATTCCAGGTCTGTAGGGCTAAGGGGAAGGATCTTTGTGGTCAAACAATATTCCTCTGAGCAGCCCAGGGTCTCTTTACAGAGTGCAACCAGCTCCTGGGGTAAAGGAGAAAGAAGGGAATTTCCAAGTACTTCTGGATGTTCAAGACCACACTGGGAAGCAGCCTTGCAGATAAGTATTCAAACTAACCAGCCCACAGCCCACCAGCCTGTCCTCTCCTGGTCTGTGCAGAAAAATGCAGTATTCCAGAATTCCTAGGTGGGAGGGGAAATTGGTGATGCAGCTTATTCACTTTTCTACCTCTATGGCACAAAGAGCGAGATTGTCCACACTTTATGGGGCCCCAGAGGGTAATTTTCACACCCCACTTTTGGCAACAAGGCTAGTATTTTATAAACTCCATCATCAAGAACTTCTGAGGAGCTGAGTTTAATTACTGAATCTTGAGTCCTTGTAGAGCTGGTGTCAGTAGGAGGTTGGGGACTCCTGGAGATTTGGGCTAGCCTTTCTTGTCTCAGATCTGGCCCTTTGTCATCATATTTCTAAAACTTGGCCAGGGCTTCTTTGCCTAGCAGTCAAGTGGGGCCCTGAGCACTGTGCCTGTATGGAACATTCTTCTCACTGCAAGGATCTGAGTACACCTCCAGCCCTGGACCCATGCCCCAAGTCCCAGGTGCTGACAGCAAGCTCTGAAAATATGCTGAGAAGACCCCTGACTCTCTTGGCCTAGGTCTGCCAGTCGATAGAAGTAGCCTAGCTGTCACTGAAAGCAAAACCTGAGAGATGATCCGGGTCAGGATTAGCGGGCATTTGAGTGGGGGCAGAATAATAACTGGCTGAGCACAAAGGCCCCTGTTTCCCACCCACTGCCCCAAATTATGGGTTACTACTGTGCACCCAGGGTTTGTGTCAGGGCTGGAGTGTCCCACAACCCAGAGGAGGAATAGAATTTCCAGGGCTACAAAGCATGGCAGAGCTGGGATCAAAACTCTTGATTCCTGACTCTGTTCAGTTTCTCCTTTCTGCTATTGCTGGCACCAGGGAGGTGGGTGAAGGACATTCTGGGGTGGGAGGAAGGGAGGTGGAGGGAGGTATGCCTGGGCCCAGCCTCCCTGGCTCCCAGGCCTTCTTCTTGTTAGCAGAGAGTTCTGGGCCTGAGAAGGGGGCCTGGGTACGGTTTTCTCCTGCAGTGTGGTTGGCTCTTTTGTCTTCCAAGATGGGCCTGTGGGGTCTATATGGGGGAAAGAGCCAGGGGCTGGGCCCAGGCTGCCAACATGTTGGCTGGGTGCTGCCAGGTAAGCCTGGGTAGGTGTCAGGGAGGGAGGTTCCAATGAGCTTCGTTTCATGGAGAAGATTGTCTCCCCCTCTATGGTACTTGGCCAGACATTTTTGCTCATGAAAAGAAGACCTGGGAGCCAGGTGGCCGGAAGGCTTGTTCTGCATGGTTTTGGTGGGGGTGGGTTGATGGCAGAGATTTCAGCATGTTCCTTCATTCAGCCCAAACATGGACAAGCCCCTTCTCCCAGCCTAAGGATCCAGAGCTGAATGCCAGAGATGTGGTTCCGCCCTCTCAGATCTTCATGTAAGAAGGTGCTTTATCACAGTTTCAGCAAGGGAGTGAGCTCCCTGTCATGGGAGGTATGCATGTGCCTCTGTGTGTATTGGAGGAGGGTGGTACAGAGGAATGTAAAGTGAATCCAAGCCTCTCAAGGACCCTGAAGGTCCTTTCTGCCCACCTGAACCCTTGCCTGTACTCTGGCTGGGATGCCCGTGGGGCTGGACCTGGGCTCCTGTTATTACTTTTTTATCCTCTGAGCTAACCCTGCCAAAGAGGGGCGTCCATGGCTTTTATCACTTCCTCTCTCTTCTTCAGCCTCTTCTAAAAGTTAATAGTGTCCAGATCCTTCACTGCCACCCAGTCTAGGCATTGGGGGCACAAGAGGAAGACTGGGTGTCTCTGAAGGTGTCCTCGCCCAGTTGTGGGGTTAGGTTGGGGGGATGTAGGGGGCTGGGGATGGAGACTGTGTCCTTATCCTAACTCATTGTGCTTTCCCCAGGTGGCTCTGCCCTGCCGCATCTCAAGGACTCCTGGCCTGGTCCCATCTTCAGAAACCAGGTGACACTGGCCACAGTGACACAGGGAACAGCCTTCAGTGGTTTTCTGGAACCCTGGACAATTTCCCCAAGACCTTATTCTCCCCAACTCCTGGGATGGAGCCTCGCGTGGATGGAGCCCTCCTGGTCAGTGCTCAGCTGAGGACAGGACGTGGCTCTGGAGGCCAGCTTGAGGGCAGTGAGGGCGGCTGGCAGCCCAGCGTCCCTTCTGTGTCCTGCTGGACCTCGTCTGCTGGGCCTTACTGTTTGAGCCTGGAGGCCACTTCCTGACCTTGTGCAGACTTGGTTTCTCCTCACATCCCTGCTGGTGATCAGACAGAGCTTGGCCTGGGTGGAGGCCCCACTGACCACATCCTCTCCAAATCCAGGGCCCAAAGGACCCTTCAGGACAGGATGGGAATCGGGAGGAGCTGCTGGTGGGAGGGAGGGTAGACGCAGCTCAGCAGGCGCTGTGGGCTGGAGTCTGTCTTGCGCCATTGCAAGTGATTCTCATTTGGGGGGTGCTTTCTAGATGGGGCTTTTATGTGTTTCTCCTCTTCCTGGTGGTCACCAGGAGAAGGTGGTCAGCATCTGGGAGGAGCCCGGGCCATTCTCCATGTCGTGCTCTGGGAGGGGCAGCTAGAATGGCTCTACTATCCTGAAAGCTGAAGAGAGAGGTTTTCTGAGAGAGGAGGAGACCCAGGCTGGGGGTTTCACCAGAAGGAGGCAGACAGAGGGACTTGTTTCCACCATCTGAAGGGAACAGGCTGGAACCAACCAGCTTTGCCTCAACGCTTGAGCAGAAACCCAACCCCATCTCTGACCCCTACTCCTTTTTGCACCAGATCCTCGATTCTGTCCTTGTGGGGCAAAGGCAGGAAGGGCCGGCCCCATGCACATGCAGCTTCCCCCATCACACAGATTCACCAACACACCCGTCTCTCCATTACCCACTCGTTCCAGCCCCGTCCAGAGGGCCTAGTCCCAGTGCTTGCACAGAGCAACCGTGGCTGGCCTTAGACAAGTTTGAAAGCTGGACGTCCTTTTCCTAGGGTGGGGAGGGGGTTTTATGTTAGTTAGCTCAAGCTGCCATCACAGAATACCACAGACTGGGTGGCTCAAACAGAAGAAATGTATTTTCTCACTGTTCTGGTGGCTGGAAGTCCAAGATTGAGGTACCAGGGTTGTTTTTTCCTGAAGCCTCTTTGCCTCGGCTTGCTAAATCTTCATTTGGCCTTTTTTTCTGTGCACCCACATGGGAGTGGTGTGGGGTGGGGGTTGGGATAGATGTTGTGTCTTTTCCATTTTTCATAAGGACACCAGTCCTATCAGATTAGGTCCCCACCATTATAACTTCATTTAACCTTAATTACCTCCTTAAAGGCCCTATCTTCAAATACAGTCACATTGGGGGTTATAGCTTCAATCTATGAATTTGGGGAGGGACACAATTCAGTCTAGAGCAGGTGGTCACCACAAACAGAAAGCTGGAGCCTTCTCCTCTTCACAATCCCCGCCCTCAAAGGGAGGAGAGGAGCAGTGGTGTGGGAAATAGTAACTGAATGTGAGGGGGACAGTGCTAGGCCAGCCCTGGGTGCCTTGGGGACACACAGAACTAGCTGGACTTAGAGTAGCGAGAAGGAGCCCCCAGGAGAGGGGTGTCCTGGGAGAGCCTGGGCTTTGGGTTGAGGGTACATATTCTGCTGTACAACCTTGGGCAGGTCACCTCACCTCTGTGAGTCTTATTTCTGCTCTGAAACAGGCCATCTGCTCCCCTGGGGGGTGCAGGGAGATTCAGCAAAATCACGTGCTTGTCCAGTGCCTGCCTCTTAATAGCTACTCACTAAACACTCCCATCCACCCTGGAGTTCAGATTTAGGGCTTATCTATTTGGAGTGCTCTGGGCTGTAAACTCAGCATCTTCAGATCCAGAGGCATTTCTGACGAGTCCTTCCCCTCCTGTTTTCTTAAGACCCCTTTCTAAGCAGCTCGGGGAAGTGGCTGCGTTTCATGGCCTCCGCAGCAGCTCCAAAGGCTTCCAAGGGTATTTAAATTCTACTCCTCTCATCAGAATTGAGCGCCTACTTTGGGCCCTTACCTGTGTTTAGCCGCTTGGTGGAGATACAGGTGAAGATCTAGTTGTGGTTCCAACCTTCAGGATTTCACAGCCATGCCGAGCAGGAGAAAACCAGCTCCCCGCAGAGACCTGGAGAATGGGGCAGGAACCAGTCTACTGAGGCAGAGGTTCTGAGAGCTTGGAGGGTGAGAGTAAGATCTCAGAGCGACCGCAGTAGCCCGGACAGGCTTCTCAGCAAGGCCAATCCAATCAGGGTCTTGAAGGATGAGAAAGATGTGGCTTAGCTGAGAGTTTCCAGAAGGACATTAGAACCGAGATTCCCAAAGTGAGTTCTAGATATCATTGCTCTTTAAAAACAAGTGAGTTCAAATTTGGCAGGTTTCTGTAGTGCAGGACTTATCAGAGACTTTAAAATGCTGGTAGGAATTGTGAATACTCAAAGATGGACCGAGGATGAGGTCTTCTCCCAAAACTTTACTGGATAGAACCTCTTTTTTTTTTTTTTCTTGACAGAGCGTCATGTAGAACTGTGGGAGATGCCAGGTGGGATTTCTGTGGGGAAACTATCTCAATGATAGGAGATGACAGAAGGGCACACACAGGTGCTTTGTAGCATCTGCTGAAAAGGGAGACCAGGAGGGGCAGGGGACTCCGACCTTGGTTCCAGGAGTTGGGCAAGCTCTATGCAGTGTTGGTATGAGGAGGAGACAGGCTAGTGGTTGGAGCAGCCGGAGGCCTGGCTGTTGGTGGTCTGAGATATGTCCATTGGACACGGTGGCTCTGGGGCATCAGACCTTTTGTGGGAAGATGCTCGCTGGAAGATGCTCGTGATGCACATGTGCGTGTGTGTGCGTGCGTGAGTGTGACCGTATCCAGCCTTCTGGGAAATGGGCTGACCAGAACCAGGCAGGGAGTTTCTAGCCAAGACAAATGGGGTCTATTTTCAGGGGAACCGAAGTGTTTGGCGGGAGGGTCTCTGAGGTCCACAGTCAAGAAATTGGGAAGCAAAATGCTTCTGGGCAGGCCTGATTCTGGTGGGGCCGAGGGGCTGGGAGGCAGACCGCCCTGCCCTGGTCAGGCCCAGCTCCCTGGCTGGTGGGGACAGGAGGCCTCTGGAGCTGTGGCTGAGGGGCCGGGGCAGTGTTGCATGGTGTGATTAACCTTCTAACCCAGGGCTCAGCCAGGACGCTGTAGCGTGTGACGAGGTGCCTGGCCTTCTGCCGACCGACTAACACACTAACCAGGCCCGAGCATGCCCTACTAACTCCCTGCAGCCAGACCCTACTAACCTTGCAGCTCAAGGGCCTTTCAAGGGGCTGGGACGTGGGAGCAGACGAGCTCCAGAAGGCCCTACCCACAGCCTGGGATCTCTGTGCAGACCCACATTCCAGAGCAGGGCATGTACATAGGACTCACCAGTTCTGCCACTTTCTGCTGGGTGACTTGGAACAAGTCATTTCACCTCTCTGAACCCATTTCCTCGGCAGTAATATGGGAGTACTGATCATTACCTCCCAGGTTGCAGTGAAGAGTCCTATTAATATTAAGGTTTTGACAAGTGGCAGATACTTAAAAATAAAAAAAAAAGAAGGGTGAAGGTGGGGGTGGGAGGCCCAGAACACCAGGTTGCTCACGTTTCCTGCCTAGACCCTGGTCCCTCTGGGTGTTCTGCACAAAGACCCTTCTGCCTGGGCCAGACACTTGCTTTGAATCCCTAACTTTCTCTTCCCCACATTCTTCCTCTTCCTCAGCTTTCTTTTCCATAGGCAGCTCTTTTGTTCGATTACTAATCCGTCTAACCTGGGGGTGCCTCAAGTGCACCTCGACCTCCCCTTAACAAACTAATGGACCTGTGTGTGTTCTTCCTTTTATCCTAGTGACTCCTGTGTATGTCTGCTGAGGTGCCCTTGTCTGCTGGTGCTGTGCTCTGACTTACTAACCCAGCCCCTACTAACCCTGTTTTCTCTTCTTACTAACCCCAGCCCTGCCGAGCTCTGGGCCCCCCCTGGGGGCTGGTCCTCCCTCCTTTTGGCAAGCAGATGTCCTGGGACTGGCCTTGCAGACAGATGCTCCACTTGGCTGCCGCAATTGGCTGTGAGTTCAGAGTCCACTGGGCCAGGTTTGAGACAGGGGACAGCCCTATTGACCACACCAGTGGCCCTGAGGAAGAGGTGGTCATGTGGCTATGGGAGGCTGGCCTCTGAGCATAAGGGTCTCTCTTCTGTGCAGAAGTCTGGTTGCCACTGGGAGTGGGTGGGACCAGGGAACGCTCAGGTGTGAGTGTGGAGGCCTGTGGGTCTAGAGTGTGGAACACTGGGCTTTTCCCAGCCAAAGGATCAGAGAGAAGGGGCCTGTGTGTCCTTCTTCGGAGGGAAGTGAGGGTAGAATTTTCTCCATGGGAAGGTGGCCGGCTAGGTGTTGCATGAGAAGTTGGGGCAGGGCATGTCCTGCACCGGACGTCAGCCAAGGGATGCATCCCACACTGGAAGCCAGTAAGTGGAAACCTCCCTACACTGGATGCCCTTACCACACTGGAAATCACTGGTAGGAGCATTTAATACAGAAAGTCAGTTAGAGGAGGCATTTTCCATATTGGAAGGTTGAGAAGAAGGGAATTTCTTACACCGGAAGGAAGTGAGAGGGGGAATTTCTGGCCTTATCACAAAGCAGTGAGAAGGAAGCCGAGATCAGTGAGAGGGTCTTTCCTACAACCGGAAGTTGGCTAGAGGGACCCTTCGCATACCTGAGGCTGAGAGATCCGGATTTCCCACACCAGAAGTAGATGCGGGCCATTTTTCCTACCAGAAATCATTGAGAAGGACTGTTCACACCAGAAAACTAGACAAGGCTGGGAAAAAAGCGGACCCACCCTGGGTTTGGGGTTTGCAGGAGGAGAAAGTGGGAAACAATAAATGAACCCCAGGATCCCACGGAGCCCTGCAGCCCCTCAGGCCAGCCAGGAGCGCATCCCTGGCTCCATGTCCTGTTCCTGTCCACACCCCGGCCCCAGCCTGCCTCCCCCAGAGCCCGCCAGCCGCTAAGCCAGGGCCACACCTGGGGGTGATTTTATGCCTCACCTCCAGTAGGCACCTTGGTCTCTTTGGGCTAATTTCTGGCTCCCTTGCACTAACTCTTGCTGTCACCCAGCTAATCCCTGCCTTGCCCTGGCTGCCCCTGAGGGCTGACCACTAACAGCCAACCCTGCCCATCTGCGGGGCTCCAGGCTCTTGGCCTGGCTCTGACAGCCTCTTAATTAACCTCTCCTTTACCTCGACTAACTTCTGCCCTCCTGGTCTGTTCCTTTCAGCAGAAACTAACGGCTTGTGGATTTCCTTCTGACTAACAACAGGTCTAACACTCTTCGTTACTATTAACAGCTTGGATGTCGGCATGGCTGGGATGGGGCTAACACAGGTTTGACATTTAACTAACACAGGGAGAGATGTAGCTAGTAGCATTAGACTTGGTGACTGCTCTGGGTCAGGGCCATCTGAAGTCAGTAAGGATTGTGGTACTCTAAAGGAAGTGCAGGGCTGGGGTGTGGCTCAGGCATGATGGAAGAGTGGTGTCTGCTGGGGTGGGATTAGAAACATAGTTAGCCTTCCAAGGTACTGGCCACTGGACGTATCCTGTTAACCCCTCACAATCTGCATTTGGGTTTTGGTTCTTTTAAACAATAATCTCATAACTGCAATAATCCATATGAGTAGATGCAGCTCTTATAACCCTCAAAATGCCTCTCTGGTGTGTACAGACAGGCATTATGTATGGAATCATCATCGGTCACCAGGCCAGGACTTAGAGTCCTTGATGTTGGGACTTTAGAGTTTTGGAAACCGCAGGGCATAAAGCTTTAGATTGGAATATTCAGAAGGGATATAAATCTACCACCAAGGGAATTAGCTCAACTTCCTCTTTTAACTTCTATGCAATTTAGTTGCACTTAGATGATGAGAGTTTGGATGCAAGGAAGTTCTGAAGAACTGAGAGAGTCCTTTGGGGGCAGAGACAGGGAGCCAGAGAGGCCAGGGGTTCCTGGGTGGGGGTAAGAGGTGGTACCAGATTGATGGGGGGCATGGGAAGAGGGACTGTTTTGTTGGCTCGGTCTGGTAGTCAGGGTCTGTGGGAGAGGGCAGCTCATGCAAGGCCAAAAGGAGTGGATCAATTCTGCAGGCAAGTTGCTTGGGTCATTGGATGTTGGTCTGGGGTTGAGAGCCTCTCTGACAGACACGGGCTCAGCTAACCTAGTGGAGCTCTGGCAGTGAGTCCTGAGGGTGTGATCCAGAGGCCTGAATTGCAAAGGGAACAAGAAGAGAATGCACCAGGAAGAGCTTGGAGAAGTTGCATTGGCTGCTGGCAGCAATGGAGATGGGATAGAGTCTAGACTGGGGAAGCACGTGCTTGCTGCCCTCTAGTGGTCTCCTTGCCCCATTTCACTCAAAGCAGGAAACTTGGAAAGTTTCCCAGGGAACTCCTCTGTATTTGAACAAAAATTTGGTGCTGCTGAGGACCTACTATGTGCCAAGGACTGCTCTGGGTGCTAGGATCCACACAGGAGCTCTTCCATTAAGGTGCTTATATTGCTCAGTGGGGGAGATGGAGAAATAAATGGATAATGCTGTGAGATGAGTGACATGTTAGGAATGGTCGAGAATGTGGAAGCACCTGGGAGACAGACAAGGATGATACACACCTGTTCTTTGCTAGGTGTAGTGCCAGGCATTGGGCTGAGTGGTGATTAACAACATCTGGCCTTTAGAGCTTTAATGGTAATATGTTGGGTGGGTGTGGGATAGAGTAGGGTGTGGGCAGTCAGGGTAGCATTTCTGAAGAGGAAGACGTCTCAACTGAGCCCTGCTTGGGCAGAGAGTATGGGGATGAGTTCCAGG
>NW_006430462.1:1386269-1415669 GCF_000325575.1 Pteropus alecto
GTGGACACAAAGTTCTGAGGATCAGAGAGGATAGAAGAGGTTCTGGAAGGCTCATGGGGAATGTAGCAGGAGACAGGCAGGAAATGGATGTGCAGGCTGTGTTAGGGAGTTTGAGCTTTGTCCTAAGGGCAACGAGGAGCCATGGATATGATCTGAAGAAAGGAAATGTTGGATTTGAGTTTCAGGCTGGCAATTTGGCTGTTTCAGCCCAGGTGGAATTCTAAGACACTTGTAATGAGTTCTGGTCAGCTTTTAGATAAGTGATTAGAAGTTCTTGAACCTAGTAGGATTTTTAGGTCTATCTGGAGATAAACAGGATCTATAAACGCTTGCCCCAGTTGGAGGTAGTGCCGCAATTCTTAGAAAGTAAAGAAGGCCGTGCTCATGCCAGGCAGGCGCTTGGCTGAGGTGACGATGCCGTCTTGGAAGAGGAGCAGTCTCTAAAGCATGTCATCCCAGGCCCCTGGTAGTATGCGGCTCTCAGAGAGGATCTGAGGGGATGTGGGCACGGGCTGCAAATCTGAGAGAATCTCACTGGAGAGGGTGCCCAATTGTCCTGGGTGGCTGCAAAGGAGACCTGCAAGTGTGTAGGGGTAAACTTCCAAGAGGCTGATCCTGGTCCCAGGGAGAGAAAAAAATGTGTCTTAGTGGGTAACGAAATTTCTGTCCCTGGAGACAGAAGGCTTAGGACTAGGTTACTTCTGAGATGGATGATGATGGCGAGATTCTTGAATTATGTGTGTCTGTGCATGTGCGTGTATGTCCTTGACTTAATACCAGAGGAAGTTGAGCCCAAGTAGGCACAATGTTTACCACCTGACTTAGGCCTGCTGATGTTCACTCTGGCCTTAAGTCCACTGAGCATCAAGCTTGTTTGGAGCAAGATTTCATGAGCCAGGGAATTGGCTCCCAGAGGCATCTTAATTCTTTCATAGGCAGCATGGAGGGAGTGGCCACTGTGGACCCTGCATGAGGGCTGTGCTGTTTCAAATGCTGATATATTGAGCTGGGAGGATGCCCAAGGTGGGAGACCGGTCCCATCTAAACAAAGGGTCATAAAGGCCCTCTTGAAAGTGTTTCCAGGGACCCACTATTTTACTTTAAGAGACCAGAGAAGACATTTTCCATGTCACTGTCTCCTGGGAATGTTGAATGTGGGAACAGAAATTCCTCTGTAGATTAAACATCAGATTTTTACATGGATCCAGGAATGGAGTGTAAACTTGGCTTTTTGTTTTCACCCATGAATGTCACTTCTTCTGTGTAAATACCATTTTGATATTAAAAACCAATTCACACCCAAAGGATGATTGACTGTTTCTTAGTTGGCAAAAGGGATGCATAGTTTGGGGGATGTGGGGGGAGCAGTGGCATTTCCAAAGAGCAGGAGTGGGCTTTGTCAGCCTTTTCTCAAGAATGCGACCTTAGAAGTCAATACAATTGGGTACTTTTATTTTTTAATTGTGGGAAAATACTCATAACATAAAAGCTTACCATCTTAATTTTAAGTGTACAATTCAGTGGCATTAAGTACATTCACATTGTTGTGCGACTATCACCCCTATCTATATATATACTTTTAATAATACTTTGTGCATAGGACAGTGCTTCAAAGAAACACTTGTCAGGGAGTTTATACTTCATTGGAAAGGCAGAGAGTTCTCTGGTGACAGAGAAAAGGGTAGAATTTAGTGTGTGGTGATGAAGGGCCGGTGAATATATCGCACGCACATTGCCACTCTTCCTTCCAGCACCCATGGCGGAGATTGGT
The DNA here is from genome assembly GCF_000325575.1 of Pteropus alecto. Classification (NCBI taxonomy): domain Eukaryota; kingdom Metazoa; phylum Chordata; class Mammalia; order Chiroptera; family Pteropodidae; genus Pteropus; species Pteropus alecto. Next base: position 1,388,041 of record NW_006430462.1, read on the forward strand.
AGTTGATCACCTATCTCTCTTTGGGAACATGAATGCATCTTCAGGATCTTCTTCAGAACAGTGTTCTAGGCGGGCAGGACCAGTCTGCTGGGCTATTTTTAAGAATTTGGAGTCAGTCCTAGGTTTGAGATTCCTGACAAACCTTGGTTTGAATCCTAGCATTGTCACTTACCTGCTGTGAGATTTTGGGGAGAGCCCCCCTTTTCTGAGCCTCTATCTGCTCTGTAAGATGGGGACAGCTCACTCATCTGATAGGACTGTTGCGGGGTCACAAGGGAGTGTTCCCAAAGAGCTGAGACGGAGCCCGATGCCTCACAAGCGTTCTCCCTAAATCTCATTCTAAGTTAGCACCAGGTGGTGGGATGGACGCCGAGGGGACTGTTGGAGAAGAGGTCGGGGAGGTGAGGCGAGAGTGGGGCAGCAGGAGAAGGTTTCCTGCAAGAAGTGACACATGAGGGAAGCCTTGAAGGATGGGGACAGTCAATCAATCGAGATAAAATAGCCATGGCAGTGCAGAGTATCTTGGAATGGCTCCTCCAAGATTCATCAGTTTTTATAGGAGATGCTCATGTAAATGGTAGAGCAGGGCCACGTGGACACTCTAGAGGAGGTTTCAGCCTGAAGCAAGAAGTGGAAGCTGGCCTTCCCAGCACTACTCAAGTTGTAATAAAGGAAGAACTGGGCATCATCCAGGGTTGGCAGAATTTGAAGGCCTGGAGAGGCAAGTGCCTCCTGTTTGGTGAGAGATGGATGAGGAAGAGAGGTCAGTGGTCTTGGGGAAGCTCTGGACACTGAGATGGGGAGGAAAGGAACCTGGAGTGGGAAGCTGAAACAGGCTAACAGTGGCCAGGACAGCACTCAGGGGCTGAGCTGGCACATATACCTACACACATACAGATCTCAACGCTACCTGGATTTTGTATAGCCCAAAAAGACACTGTCTCCATGCCTGCAGTCTTGGCTTCTGGCTTTAATTCTACTGCTGTTCTGTCTGGGTGATCTTGAGGAGTCGCTTTTTCTCTCTGGGCTCCAGTCTCATCTGTAAAAGAAATAAGTCCATGAGGGGACCTCTGAAGGCCCTTCCACTCTCAAAGGACTAGAAGATTCCTAACTAAAAGATGACTTCCTCCCACTCCCGGCAGCTTTCAGAAACCCTCTGCTCTCTTCACAGCTCCTTTTCCCTTCTTTCTCTCTTTCTCTGTTTCTTTCTCTCTCTCTTCCCACACAGAAACTACTGAGTCTCGGGCACTGTATCCCAGGTACTGCCATAAATTCTGGGATGCCAGCCTTTCTGTTCCTCTAACACACCTATCCTTTTGAGGATCTTTGTACTGGCTGTTCCCTTCGCTTGGAATATATGTCCCTCTTCTTTTCACATGGCTGACTTCTTTGTGGCTTGCAGGTCTCAGCCGAACATCACTCTCGTTTCCCCAGAAACATTTCCCCTGCAAACCCCATCTCAGGACCCCTTTATGCTCTTCCCATATAGTAAATTGTCGCTCCCAAGTCTGCTTGGGCACCACCCACTTACAAGGTCTCCTGGCTTCCTGTTTCGTTCATTCAACAAAATGTTCTTACTCCTGCTCTGTGCCATGTGCGGTGCTGGGTGCCCAGGGGACAGGCATGAGGCAGGCACCCATTGCCCCTGCCCTGGTGGAACTCACAGTCCAGGGGAGGCAGCCAATGAGCATGTAGATATGAAATCACAAACGGTGCCTCGCTCTCCAAGGGAACACCATGCAGAGAGAAGGAGTAACAGGAGCGAAGAATTGGCAGAGAGAGCGTCTACCATATTAGAAATTAGAACTGAGATGTTTTTAAAAGCCTTGCTTATTAATTCATTGGAAAATAACAATAACGATAAAAATCATTGCAAGCCAATATAAATAACATATTCTTTATGAAAAATAACTCTATTTCCAAAACAAGATAAATTTAGTGAGAAGCATTATTTTACTTTTTTTCCTTTTCTTTCGTAAATCGCTTTAATGTTTGGCTTAGTAGAAGACAGATTCTACTGGATTCTGATATCTGCTTCTGCACTGAGTCTGCTGCAATATCCCATGTCATACAGCTTTTGGAAACCTCCACTGTACACTCGTGAGGAAATGAGATGAAAAAGACAAAAGTCACTCTGGGTCCCCAGATCTCTGGACCACATCTTGAAAACCTCTGCTATATAACAAGACCTATTTATTTCTTGCTCGAAACTTATGCCCGTCTGAAATTACCTTGCTTATTTGTCTGATTCCCGTTTATTGTCCGTCTCCTTGTTTATCGCACGCTCCTGGAAGGCGGGGTCTCCAGAGAGCCCATTGTAGATGCTCAAAGTGGCCAAGCCAGAGATGCAGTTCTAAGGCATAGCCAGGAGATGGCGGTGTTGCACCAAGACTGCTTCAGGCCTCCTGTTCTTGGAAACCGGGTTACTCTCTGGAGGCATTTGGGGATGCTCTTTGGGGATACTTTTTGGATCCCAGAGTTTTAGGGCATTGGGTGGCACCTGGCATAGGTGGGGGAAGGAAAGAGGCTGGAGAGAATGCAGCTGCGGACAGCAGCTCTGGAAAAGCACTGCTGATTTCTGCTGAGGGCTTCTGCTCTTAACAAACCAAGCCAAATAACTTCCCCTCTCTGAGCTCCAATTTCTTCTCTTGCAAAATGGGCAAACTATGACTTTGGCTTCCATTTTGCCATGCTTCTTTTGGCAAGGAATATTTTAGTCTGATCGCACTGGCGATTCTGGCAATGTAACATCCCCCAGTGTCCTCACCCTGAGGTCTAGACGATTCCAAGAATCAATTGATGCTGTGGGCTCTGCCTGTAGGCAAGGCTATTTCTCCTCACTCCACTTCCAAACCCCTTGCCTTAGCTAACCTGGGTTGACATAAAGTGGCCGTTGCCATTTTCTGAGTGCTTACTGTGTGCCCAGGCTCTGTATTAAATGGTGTGTAAATGTTGATTTGTGAGGTGCTCACAATAGTTTGAGGGGTGGATTTCACTATCCTCATTTTTATAAGAGGAGGATGCTGGAGCTCAGAGAAGTGAAAAGACTCGTCCAAAGGCACAGAGTTGGAGAAGGGGAAGCCCAGCTTCAATATGGCTGCTGTGCCCATGGGATGTGTCAGCCCCAAACGCTTCTCAGTAAGATGGAATGCTCACTCTCTCTTGGCTGGTTTCTCACTCCTGTTACTCCTTCACCCTGCAAGGTGTTACTTGACCTTGGAGAACTGGGCATAGTTAGTGATTTCATATTTATTTTTCTCATTTAATGCATCCCCTGTGAACTCTACAAGGGTAAGGATGATATCTGCCCGCTTTATGCCTGTCTCCTAGGCACCCAGCACCATGCTTGGCACAGAGTTGGGGGGTCAAGAAGATTTTGCTGAATGAATGAAACAGGGAGTGAGTTGAGCTTTGCGTGTGTGGGGTGCCCAAGCTGACTTGAAAGCAGCCAGATCCACCCCTCACTGGCTGTGTGACTTAGAGCTGGTGACCTCACCTTTTTGAGCCTCAGTTTCTTCATCTGTAAAATAAGGATAACACAGTCCCCCTCTGAGAGAGGTTGTAAATCTTCAATAAGAGGGTGACGGCAAAGCATCAGCAGGTAATGGGCCTCCAAACCCTCATTCATATACTTGTGGTTTCTCCTGGCCCTGGGCAGGTGCCAACAGAACCCAGGAAGAAGGCAGAGTGGCCTGAAGATCAGACAGGGGAGCAAGTGGACCAAGTCTTCAAGCAAATTGCAAGCAGCACAGCTGGATCTCAGGCCTCCTTTCCCGCTAGCTTCTGAACTCATCTGAATGGGGCACCCAAGAGCTGCAGTCATGGTGGCCAGCATTTCTTGCCAGGCCCGTGGCAGATAAACAGATTATTCTATGCGAAGTGCCCACAACAGGGCCAAGGCCATCTAGCAAGGCCTGGGGTTATGTGGTGGGGGGCAGGGACAGAGTCTCCTATGAGACCTAGTCCTGTTCAGTTGAAACACAAATCCTTTCCCAATCCTCCCACAAGAGGCCTCTCCTGTGGGAAGGAGGCTTCCTCCCGGAGAAAAGCCCTGGAATGTAAGGAATGCACCGGAACCTCCAGTCCGGCCACAGGACCAGAATGCCTTGGAAGCATGAGGCAGTGGGGGCATTTTCCCACTGGTCTCAGGGCCCGTTGGGCCACCAGGGAACTCATACCAGACATCACCTTTTGGCACTGGGGTCAGGCCTCAACCGCCTGGAACTTTTCCCAGGTTCTCAGGCTGGGAGTGGTAGATCTCCCGCCGGGCTCACATGGTCTTTTATTTCAGCCTCTTGCCCAGCACCAGCACCCTGGGGCCTGGGGCCTGGCCCTATGCTGGGCACTGAGGTGTAGAGAGAAATCAGGCTGAGCTCTGCCCTGAGCCACCTGTAGGTGGGAAAGTCCAGCTTCAAATCTTGACTCAGACACTCAGATCTCGGACAAGTCACCTCACCTGTCTGAGCCTTTGTGTCCCCATGTGCAAAATGGGGTAATAACAGGACCTTCTTCTTGAAATTATCGTGAGGGTGAAAGGACCCCACGCATGTGATGTTCCTGGTGCAGAGTAAGTGTGCAGTGAATGTTAATATCGTTACAGCAGTTGGTTGAATTTTGCTATAATGGCAGCAACAACATCTCCCATCCCACATGCTCTTCTTAGCATGTGACTTTGGCCCTCCTCCCACGGAGAGGTCAACTATGTTGTCTCCCCTTGACTCTCAGTGGGTTTGTGACTATGGTGGAACCCAGCCACCATGCTGTGAGGAAGCCCCAGCCACTGTGAAGAGGCCTGCCTGGAGAGGAGCTGAGGCCCCCTGACCACAGTCCTGGCTGAGCTCTCAGCCCACATCCCACACAAATTGGGGGTTCATGTGAGTGCACCATCTTGAAGGGAGATCTTTCAGCTCTGGTTGGGCCACCCCAGCTAATGCTGCCTGGAGCAGAGATAAACTGTCCCTACTGAGCCCTGCCCAAAGGGCAGGTTCAGGAATAAAAGAAATGATTCTAGTTTTAAGCCACTGCATCTTGGAGTGGTTCCTTATGCAGTAATAGACAACCAATATAGTTCATTTTTGCTTTTTTTCTCAGCTGAACGTAGGATTTTTCCCCCCCTGTAAGCCTGGTCCTCCACTAACATCTGTTATCTCAGTGAAGAGCCCCTCTGTCTCGTCTCTGGTTGCCCAAAGGAGAAATTTGGGAGGCATCCTTTCCTCTTTCCTCACCCTCTGTTACAAACTTTACTCAAGTCCTATCATTTTAACTCCTAAATATCTCTTGATTCCGTCTATTTTTTTTTCTATCCTCCTGCCCCTGTCTTCATCCAAGCCCCCAGCACTCTGTCTTAGACAGTCATGGCAGCTTCTTCACTGGCCTCTCGATTTCTTATGCAGAACAGGCATCTTGATATAGAAATCAAGAACAGGAAAACCATAGTCAGGCAATTTCATCTGTCTCATAAGAGGTAAACCATAGTCCTGCAATTTCATCTGTCTCGAGGACTGGGTCTCAGTTTGCGACCTTCGTTTGTCTCTTTGTGGCCAAGCCTCTCTGTTCCTCCTGTGAGCCCAGGATAAGGCCCCTCTGGCCACCACCTCCTGTCTGTGCTTAACAACCCCCTCGGCCAGTGGGGGAGACAGATGTTAAACAGGGAAACAAACATGCTCTCTGTTTTCACCACGGCACATTGTTCTGAAATGTAAAGTAGAGTGATGGGACAGCGTGGCCTGGGGGTGGATGAGATCAGGCAGGGGAGGAGGTGGCATTTGAGCTGTGGAGATGGAGTCGGCCGTGCAGCATCAGGAAGAAGGTAGTATCAGTCATGGGCAACAGCGAGGGCAAAGGCCTGGAGGTGGAAAAGAGTTGGTGCGCTAGAGGGACAGAGACAAGGCTGAGGTGCAAGTGACTGAGGGGCGCGAGGGTGGAGGGGCAAGAGTAACGCTCCTGGGAGGCAGGGTCTCAGAGCCCATGGTAGGCGCTCAAAGTGGCCAAGCCAGAGCTGCAGTCGGTTTAACAAGACGGTAGCCGGTAGAGGGTCTATGCATTGTGAGGTGCACTCCATTTGGAATCGATGAGGCATTTCATAGTTATTTATACGTTTGGTGTCCCAACCAGGTTGCTGCTAGTCCTTTGAAGGGTAAAGAGAGATGCTCGATTGTCTCCCTGGTGGGAAGTGCCATATGCAACATTGGCACCCACTAAAAGTGACCTTTTATGGGAGTAAACTGTTCTTCAGGCTCACCTAGAAAATTCCTACTCAATGCCAGTATCACCTGCTCCATGACAACTTCCAGCTTCAGCTGTCCTCACTTTCCTTGTGTCCTACTGGACTCTGGACCAGCTTACAGCCACGTACTCAGACCTCTGACTTTTGTTTCCTTGTGTGGATCTTTCTATATAATCAGGCCAGTGTGTCTCAAAATGAGGTTCCTCGAGTCCTTCAAAATTTCCAGGATGGGGGGCGTGTGAAAGATGCAGACCCCTCTGAATCAGAACTTCAGAGGGTGGGCCCCAAATCTGCCTTATTAAAAAGCCACCTGCCAAGTAATTCTTATGCTCACAGATGCTTTAGAGCCACTGCATGATAGAGTGAGCTCTTGAGCAGAGGGGTTGCATCTAATATTGTGCCATGTCCCCAGGTTCCCTGCATGAAGCTCATGCCCCATAAATATGTGTTGAGTGAAGGAATGAGGTTTTAGCAGGGTTGTGGAGGAGAGAGCAACTTTATTCCTCGTAGGATCCTCTCCCCAAGTTGGACATGAGGTCTCACCACATTTTTCTGCCACGGGGAAAGTTCTCCAGTAAGAATTCCCCTATGCCCCACTGTATAATCTTCTCATTAATACATAGTATTGTAAAAGTGATCTATAATTAGATGCTAACCGAATTTGCCGTAAAATTGGGTGGGTGAGGTCAGCAAGGTAAGCCTGGAGCCAGCTGATTGTTATGATCAATCAATAACCTATTTATTTCCCAACATTTCTATTAACCTCTGCCAGCCAATCACAGTTTCAATTTGGAAGGCTGGGGTCTGCTTTGCTGACTGGACAAGTCTGATTGAAAGCAGGCCCCTGACACGACCCCAAGGGCGAAATCCAATTAAAATCATTTTCACTTGTAGATTAATATTTTTAGCATGTTCTACATCCTGGGACTCATCATTTCTGGCAATAACTAATGTCTTGTGACACGAGCAGGTGGATTGGCACTGCCATAAATAATAATTGTGATTAATTAGCTTGTCAGATCCTAAGATGGCTTTGGGGTGGAAGTTGGTGTAGCTTCTGGGAACTTCTGCCACCAAATACTGGTTGTGTGGTCCTCTCTGACTCATATGACTGAAATAGCCTTTTCCAAGGAGTTTATCTGTCTCTGGGTTTGTCGTCTCCCACTTGAAACTGTGAACTCTTTGAGGCCAGGTATTATATGTCATTCATTTCAGTGAGCCACTGACTGTATGGCATATCCGACTTCCCTTCTCTGGAGACTGTGTTTTATTCTCTCCACCCACGTCATTATAGCAGAAATGGCCATGTTGGTACAACAGCTCCACCCAAGGACACTGTTGATTGGATAAGGAGTCAGGGCCAATTCAAGATGGGCCAACTCAGGCCTCATGGTCTTACCCCTGGATGCTGTTGATTGGATCAGGGGTCAGGTCCAACCCAAGCTGGGCCAATGAAAGCCTTCACTGGGAACTTGAAATTAAGTTTAAAGGAAGTGGTTTCATTGGTTCAGCTTGGGTAGGCAGGGGAGTGTTCACTGCCATTATGTACTCTGTGGACTGGGAAGTAGTTACAAATGAAAACAATGCTTTCATTTGAGAGGAGACAGGATGAGAGCAGAGAAGGGACATCTTAGGCTTCCTAGAACGTCCTAGCCCCTACTTCCAGCCTTTTTCTGAGAACTGGCTGCATTCCAACTTGAGTTCTCTGAGTTACTCCTGCATTTTTATAATTATTTTCTATTCCTACCTCCCCTGCTTGAGTTAATTTGAGTGAGTCTTTTTCTTTCCACCAAAAGCATCCCAACGAATTCAGAGCACAAGAGATGTCCAAAGTCACACTGCAGGCTGGTGGCAGAACCATCTTATTTCTCCCAACTCTCTAATCCAAAGCCCTTCGGGGGAAGAAGGGAGCAAGGACAAAGGAGTAATTCACATTTATTGAAGATCTATTTGGTGCTAGGTGCTTTGGAATGTCGTCTGTTTAATTTTTCCCATCCTGGGTGGTAGATTTTATTCTGTTTTGTTTATTTACAGATGAAAAACCCAAGGCTCAGAAATGTTGAGTAACTTGTCCAGAGAAGAACTGGGGATTTTAGAAAATTATTTTTACTAATTCTATGATTAGTTAGCATCTCATGCGGCCTCTTCCAAAGAGTCTGCTGCTTTGCTGTGAATACCAGGATGAGGTTGTTGGAAGATAGTGAGTTGGCTAATGTGGACCCTGGGAAGACATCAACCAACAGATCGGAGGTCAGCCTCCTGAAATCTTGCAGAGGCGAGACAGAACCGAGAGTTCAGACAAGGCTAAGTCCTTGTACCTTTAAAGACCGTCTCCTTCTAGAGCCCACTCATTGCTCTCTGATTGCCTCAGGACCCCCTCAGAGGAACCACCTAGATAGTTCCACCTCTAGCCTCTGGAGACATCTCGCTGGTGGCTTCCTCGAGTGCCATTCCAGCCCCAACTTCTGCATGTTAGAAAAATTGCAAAACCAGATCCTCCAAGAGGTGCTGCAAAGGGGAGGTCCTGCTTTGGAACAGTCGGTGATTTTTGTGCTAGGGTTGTGTGTGTGCCACGCTCCCTTTATCATGTGCCTCTGGATTGGACTGGGATTCCAGCCTCAGGTTTCCTAATGGGGAATGGATGACAACAGGGAAATAAATATAGCTATCACCACAAATCCAGAGTGTTTCAGCAGATATTCAGGAGTCCAAGATGATTGGGAAATTCCTGTAGTCCTTCTCTTAGTCGGCATGGGCTGTTGTGGCAACATAGACGGAGTGGCTTAAACAGCAAACTTGTATTTCTCACAGTTCTGGAGGCTGAGAAATTCAAGATTAAGGCACTGGCAGATCAGGTATCTGGTGAGAGCTTACTCCTGGTTTGCAGATAGCCTTTTCTTAGCGTATCTTTACATTGAAGAGAGAGAGACAGAGAGAGACAGAGAGAGAGACTTAGTCAGGTTGGGCTGCTATAACAAAGTACCGTCGACTGCGTATTACATAAACAACAGAGAGCGTTCTAGATAGCAGACTGTCAACTTAGTTCACATGGAGGAAAGAATGAGCTAGCTCTCAGGCTTCTTATAAAGGCACCGATTCCATTAGTGAGCCCTCCACTCTCATGACCCAATCGCTCCTCAGAGTCCTCGCCTACAAATACCATTGCAGCGGGGATGAGATTTCAACATATGAATTTCTTGGGGATGAAAACATTTTGAGACTGTCCATAACAGTCTCAAAATTCCGGTCTCTAGATCAACTTTCAATCTCCAAAATCAACCCAGAGGCCCTTAACACGGCAGTTTCCTGAGCTTCCCTTCTGGGGATTCTAATTTAATAGGTCTGTGGTGCATTGGTTCTTTTGAGATGCTTCCCAGGGGATTCTGACAATTGGTCGGATTTGGAGATTCACAGGGCCCAGCATCACATTCAGGGCACTGAAAAATCCTATAATAAAGACACCCATTAATCTCATTGATCCCAGTTTACCAAAGTAACTCTAATACACATTATTTTATTTTTGTATAACACTTGGTTTTACAAAGTTCACTGCTCAGAGAGCAGCTATCGACATTTTCTCTTAATAGTTCTATGTGCATGTCATAACTTTAGGGATTCTTTCATGCTTTTCCTACCATTTTACTGAATCTACTGGGCTGTTCCCTTCCTCAGGGTAAAGATAGTGTCTATGTTACAATATCCTCCCAAACAGAGCCTGAGTCAATGAATGTCTCTGAAAATTATCTCTGAACAGGAGACATAATCCCCTGCCCACCAACAGCAACATCGATATTGGGGAAAGAGATTTAAATCTTAGAGATGGTGATGTCTCCTTATTTTCCCAGATTTGAACTTCCTGATTTTCATCCCATAGCTAGTCAAGTTGAGAAGTCTATTCAACAGCCTTCGATTAACAGCTGTGGGGGTTGGGTGCTGGCAGTCCATTTCTTCCTCTTCTGAGCTGTTCTTCCACTGCTGCTCTGAGACTTGTCTCTTAACGAACTTGGTTTCCAGGTACAAGTCCTCCTGAGAAATTTGGTTACGATGAGAAGTGTCCCATTTCTCCAATTCCTCTGCTTTCAGCCACCAGGGGATTGAAGAGAGCTGTGCTGAGGCTATTTAATGGGCTTCTCTGCAGAGCGAGCTCTTGTATTGGAAATTGGGTTAAATTCAGCATGCATAAACCATTCACAATGGCTCTTTACACCCCAGGAGCACTAAGATCCCACTAATCTTCAGTCAAAACAATTAAAGCATGAAGGGTGGCATATTCATCCCAAAGGCACTTGGGCATCTGGAAGTTAGGAAGAGACTGGACCACCCACAATCAGAGCTTTGATTTTGAGTGGTGCAACGACAGGGCAGGAGACTGGAGACCCCGGGGGTTCCGCTGGGTGTTGTTGAAAGCAGGCCTGGTCAGAGTCAAGTCAGCTCGGCCCATTCATCTCTCCCTCCACGTAGTGAACACTTAGCATGTACAGGACACTTTCGTTGCACGATCTCATCGCATCCTCACAGTAGCTTTGTTACCATCATCTCCTATTGTAGGTGAGGAAACTGAGGCACAGGGAAGTTAAATAATGCACAAGAAACAGATGGCACATTCAAAGTAGTCTAGCTTGAGAGGAGTTTAATAAAAGTACCGTTTACAGAGGTAAGGACAGTGTATGTGTTTTCTATTGCTGCGTAATGAATGGTCACAAATGTCATGTCTTTAAACAGTACCCATCTATTAGTTCACAGTTCTGTAAGTCAGTAGTTCAGGCATGGGTAGTTAGATTTTTCTGCTCAGGCTCTCACAAGGTTGAAATCACAGATTTTATCTGTGATTTCATCTAAGGCTCAGGGTTCTCTTTCAAGTTCATTTAAGCTGTTGGCAGAATTTAGTTCCTTGTGGTTGTAGGACAGAAGTCCCTGTTTTCTTGCTGGTTGTTCTTCGGAGATTGTTCTCAGCAGCTAGAGACCGCCTTCAGGTCCTTGACATGTGTCTCCTTCCATAGGCAACTCATGGCACAGATGTTTGCTTCTTTAAGGCCAGCAGAAGACATTCTCTCACACTTTAAATCTCTCTAACTTCTTTTAAGGATTGCCAATTAAGTCAGGCTCACTCAGGATAATCTTCCTTATGATGAACTCAAAGTCAACTGATTAGTAACTGAATCAGATTGTGAAATCTTATCCTAGTTACAAGTCTAGTCCACACTCAAGGGGGTGAAGATTGTACAGGGTGTGTTCACCAGGAAGCAGGCATTTTGGGGGCCATCTTAGTATTCTACTACCCACAGCAGGAAGCTGGAGACCATCAGACATAGCACAGCTCCCTGGTGATAGTAATGGTGGGGTTTGATTACCATCCTAGACAGGAAAAGATGAGGAAAGGGTTGGTTTTTAAAACTGAGAGACACAGAGAGCTGTATGGAGAAGGCTACCTAGCAGACTGGGACTGCCTATCTCAACAGGATACAGCTAGTCCATGACAGTATAAAAAGGAGGGAGCTAGGGAATAAATGCCCCACACTCTGCTCTCTCTTTCATCTTTTGTTATTGTTCTCCATGGGCTGATCTGTACAGGAAACTGGAAGGCAAGGGAACCAACCTATTCATGCAGTTAGAGAAGTCGATTCTCTTGTCCATTTCCCAGGGCGAAGAGTAGGATAGAGGAAGATGAAGAGTGGATTGGGAGGGACAAGCAGATCCCTAGGCATCAGGAGTGTCCTTTGCTTAGCAACGAAGAGTGGATTGGGAGGGACAAGCAGAAGCTATTCAACACATGCACCTTCTTAGGGTCACACACCTAGTGATGATAGAGCTGAGATTCAAGGTGTTGGCTGGGGCTGTGGTCTTATCTGAGGCTCAGCTGGGAAAGGACCCACTTCTAAGCTCACATGGTTGATGTCAGAATTCAATTCAGTGCCCTGTGGGTTATAAGACAAGGGCCTCAGTTTCTTGCTGGCTGTCAGATGGAAGCTGCCTTCAGTGCCTTCAGGGCCAGAGGCCACCTTCAATTCCGTGCCACATGGGCCTTTTTAACATGGCTGCTTGCTTCATCAAAGCCAGCAAGAGAATCTCCTAGCAAGATGGGTATTCCTGTCTTATATAATGTAATCATAAAAGTGGCCTCTGCTGTCACTTTCACTGTATTCTATTAGTCAGAATCAAGTCACAAGTATGAACCAAATGCACAGGGAGGAGATTATACAAGGGTGTAAGAACTGGGAGGTGGGGATAACATGGAGCAACCTTAGTGTCTGGCACAGCCTGTATGAAGTAGATGGGGCCAGCCAGGTGGAGATCTGATTTGCCAGACCAGCAAAGGCCCTGAAGTTGGACCTTGCTTGTTGGGTTTTAAGAACAGTAAGGAGCCAAGTGAGAGAGGGTGTTGGGAGGAGTGTTTGGAGGGGTAGCAAGGAGGAGGCAAATCATGTGGGCCTTGTAGGTCAAAGCAAGTCTTTTGAATTTTATTCTGGGTGTGATCAGGAGCCAGTAGAAGGTTCTAGACAGTGAATGTCAAGATTTTTTTATTTATTCATCTATCTATCTATCTATCTATCTATCTATCTATCTATCTATCTATCTATCTATCTATCTATCTATCAAGAGTTTAAAAATTTGTGGTAAAATACACATTACATGCAATATGTGTCTGGTTTCTTTCATTCAGCATGGTGTTTTAAGGTTCATCCATGTTGTAATATCTCGTTCCTTTTTATGGTTGAATAATATTCCATTGTATGGACATAAGACATTTTGTTTATCCATTCATTCACTGATGGATATTTGGTATGTTTCTACCTTTTAATCACTGTGAATAATGTTGCTATGAAATTTGGTTCACAAGCATCTGTCTGCTGAACACTCGTTTTCAATTCTTTTGAGTATATAACCACAAACACACAGTTGAATTGCCAGGTCATATGGTAACTCTAGGTTTAACTTGTTAGAGAGAAGCCAAACTATTTTCCACAGCAGCTTCACCATGTTACATCTCACCAGAAGTGTCTGAGGGTCTCAATTTCTCCATATCCTTGACAACACTTGTTACAGTTTATATTTTTGATTTTCACCATTCCTATGGCTGTGAAGTTGGATCTCACCATCATTTTGATTTGCATTTTCTTGCTGACTAATGATATTGAGCATCTTTTCATGTGCTTTTTGGTTATTTGCATACCTTCTTTGGAGAAATACCTGTTCAGATCCTTTGTCCATTAAAAAAAATTGGGTTGTCTTTATTGTCGAGTTGTAAGAGTTTTTCATATTGATTTATTGTTATTGAGCCATTATCACCACTCCCAGGGGGGCTCTGCCTGGATCCCTAGGCATCAGGAGTGTCCTTTGCTTAGCAGACAAGGGACAATAAACGTTCCTTTCCTTGAGCAGCCCACTTGTTGATTTGTCTCCATTAACTTTCCTCCTGAGAGCAGAGCCAATAGTCTCTTCTCCCACCAGACTCAGCCCTCCTTGAAAATTGCTCTGCAGGCTCCCTGGGGTCCTGTTACCTAAATTACTCCCTGGGAGATGCTCAGTTAGCTTTGTGGAGAGTTCTGAAGCTGGGAAGAAATTCTCTGGGGAGGAGTGTGAGTGCCCAGCTTCTGCCTCACCTCCCACTCCTACTGGGTTAGAGACTCAGAGACCCTGCAGTGAGCCTGAAATTCTGCCTACAACAGGCCTCTGTGCCCTTGTCCTTCTTGAGGAAGCTTAGGGAAAAACTAGGTAGTCAATCCAGCCCGGGGAGCCTGTGAGCACGATGCAAGGAGTCAGAGGGCTCACTATGGCTATTGCTGTCTGGTCTGACACCACGAGGCCATGTGGCTTTGCCAAAGTCATCTAGAGTTCCTGGGCTCATCTCTGGAACAGGCCTGTGCCCTGTTGGAAGGAGCCAGTTTGAACCTTTCGGATTTAGGATTCTGTGACGGGTTTAAAAACTGTTCTATTCAGGTTGTCACCTTCTCATTAGGGGCTGCTGGAAGGATCTCATAGCTGATGATTTCGAAGCCCATGTTAACTGAAGCTCTTTGCAAAGGCACTTGAAGAAACACTGCTTCTCCCAGCATCCTTCCAGGGAGATCAGGTCCAGAGATAGGTGAGTGAATCCAATTCTGGGTCAGTCCCCAGAGGCCAGCCAAGGCTGCGGCCTTTACATCCCCTCCCTTCCCTGACTTTCTCATTCTTAGGCTCTTGATAAACAGTGGCACTGGGCTGAATTTCCTGGTGCTCTGAGAGACTGGGTGGTGTCACCACAAATCTGAACATCTCGAATGTAATTTCTGAGCCTGGTCACCTGTGTCTCATAAGCGGGAGGAAGGTGGACAGATTTAGCTGTAGGATATTCAACGGAGCTGCTTGGGTCCTGTCTTTTTGCTTTATGTGCACGCTGCCCCTTTCTCCCTCACTGTGCCTCATATGGACTTTCCCCACCCACTCCCAACTCATTTATTTATTTTTATTGTTTCCTGCCTCTTAATTATAATATAATGCATGTTTGTTGTAAAAAAGGTTCAGGCAATACAGAAATGTATAATATCGTATGGTAGAAAGTGATGGTTCTTTCTGCCTCACTCCAATCCCACATTCTAGAGTAACCATTAATGAGCGTGGTGTGATCACCACCAGCCCCCATGGTCTCTACGATGCACTTAAAACATATGTGATAGCAACAACTACTAACTACAGGGTGCTTGCTATGGAATGGGCATTATGCTCTAAGTTGCTAGAAGAATCAAATATGTTAATTCAAGGCTGGTAGAATAGTTGTATCCATGTTATGAATGAGGAAACTAAGGCCCAACGATTTGAAGTAGCTTGTCCAAAATCACACAGCTAGTAAGTGAGAGAGGCAGAATTTGAATGCCCCACGTGTGTGTTTGCATAATACAACATACATGCATGTGTACACTTAGGCACACGGATTTTTTTCCCCACAAATATTACACCGTATTTTTTGGTTCTGAAGCTTTTCTTCACTTAGCGATATATTGTGGACATCTCTTTAGGTCAATATAAATCAATGCATGTTTCGTTTTCAAGTATTTTAATATCTGAATATTCCAGTCTTTGGACGGGCTGAAATTTATACAAACTGATCCCAAGGAAGAAACACTTAAGTTATTTCTAAATTTTTGCTTGAAAAACCTTGTTACAGTGACCACCCTTGCACAGATGCCTTTAAAACATTTAAAAAAATGTTTCATGTACATGGTCAACATTCAAATGGTTCCCTGGGGTAGACAATTCCTGTGTGTCTCCTGGTCCACTTGACAGCAGTTTCTTCTGGAATCTTCCAGAGAGGTAGAACATACTTTCAAGTATGTGCATACACACATACACACGCAGTATGCAATTCACGCCTGCACACACATATACACAATACACACAATATATGCACACATGCACACATAGACATCCACAGTTTTTGGCACAGAAGTTATACAATGCACACTGTTCTATAAACTGGCTTCTTTTTGATTTAGCAAGTTGTATAGGCAATTATTATATATTCGTTCACATAGATCTCCTGCATTTATATTTATATATTTAAGTTTGAAAAGGTAATATTCATTGTTAAAATATGTATGATGAAATACATTAAATATATGTATGTGTAATATATACGAATCTATTTGAAGGAATACAGTGAAAAGTCTCCCTCCAACTTCTATGCCACCCCTCTCCCCCGCCAGTAACTATAATTCTTAGTTTTTTTCTATCCTTCTGGAGTTTTTATACATGTATATGCAAATATATCTGTATTCTTATTCTGCCCCTCTTTTTTACTCAAGAATAATACACTATATATACATTTTCCATCTTGCTTTTTTTTTACTTAACACTGTATTTTTTAGATATTTCCATTTTAGTACATAAACAGCTTCTCCCACCCTCTATCCCTCCCTTCCTCTGCCTTTTCATCCTTCCTGCCTTCCTTCCTTTTTTCTTTCCTTCTTTCTTTCTAACAAGTGCATATAGTGTAAAATTCCACTGTATGGATAAATCAAAATGTGTTTCATTCTTTTGGAAAGTGTTATTTTAATTCATCAGGTATGTAATGCTGCGTAGGTACAAAACTCAAGAAAGCCAATGAAAAGCCCGTCTCTCCCATTTCTGGCTCAAGATCACTCAATTCCTCCATCCAGAAGTAACCACTGTTTCCAGTGTCACACTATCATCCTTGAGATGGCTGTTTATTATGTGTGTGTACACACATGTGTATATACAACCACTTAGACTTTTTCTTTCAGTCTCAGCCCCAAGCAACAAAGCAGTAATTAACCTCCACAAACACCTCTCTGTTCAGGTGTGGATAGATCTAGACACAGCGTCACTGAGTTCAGTGGCATAAACATTTCCAGTTTTGATGGAGATTGCCAAGTTACCTTCTGAGGAGGTTGCTACATACGTTTGTGTATGGATAACTCCATACCCAGGGTCTGGGCTGGCTCAGAAGGGCTGGGGAGCCAAGGGCGAGTCTGCCTCCAAACCTTCTCTCAGCCTTCCTTTTGTGTCCCTCCTTCCAAGGTTTCTTTCCAGCCCAGGCTTCATGGCCAGCCTCCTCTTGGAGTGTACTTGCTCCTACACCCCCATTCAATTAACGCTCCATTCACTGGCTTTATGTATCACCTAGTCCATATGTCCCAAGGGGTCTTCTATGGATGTTATTAGGTGGAAGGTAACAATAGCTCCCCCAGCCAAATACATCAGAGCAATATGTGTCTGGTTTCTTTCATTCAATATGATGTTTTCAGGTTCATTGTAGTGTGCATCAATATCTCATTCCTTTTTATGGTTGAATAATATTCCATTGTATGGACATAAGACATTTTGTTTATCCATTCATTCATTGATGGATATTTGGTATGTTTCTACCTTTTAACCGTTGTGAATAATGTTGCTATGAAATTTGGTTTACAAGTATCTGTCTGAACACCTGCTTTCAATTCTTTTGGGTATATAACCACACACGCACAGTTGAATTGCTGGGTCATATTACCATACGACTCTAGGTTTAACTTGTTGGAGAGCAAATATGTTAAACAATATTAAAACAGGTATCTTCATTGCAGGACTTTTCAGTACCTTTAATATGTTAACATATATTGGGATCCCTAAGAGGTCTTAGAGTGTATAGACTGCTTTGATCACATAATTTTAGAAATGCTGACATGGTTTCACTGCTTTGTTGTACTGAAGGGGAGTCTGAAACCCAGAGAGGGAATGTGACTTGTCCAAGATCACACAGCGATGGTGGAGATCTGACTTTCCAGCCCTTCTGTATCAGTGACAGATATGAAGTACTCGATACACCATCCCTGCACTACCAATTCTAAATGTGGAGTATCAGAGTGTCCTGGTGCCCTTTGGGGACAGCAAAATGCATGGATTCATTAAATTTAAAATAACTGCATAGTATTTTTTTAAAGTACTAGGATCATGAAAACAAGGAATGATAGAAACTGTAGAAACTGTCACAGATTGGAGGAGACCAAGGAGACATGATGACTAAATGCAACATGTTATCCTGGGTTAACCTACTTTAGTGAAAAACTGGTGGAATCTGGATAAAATCTGTAGTATAGTTAATAGTGTGGCATGAATGTCAAGTTCTTAGTTTTGATCCATGTACTATATGATCGTGTAAGATGTTAACATTGGGGTTGGTGCTGTGCGAAAGATATACCAGAACCATCTGTATTACCTTTGCAACTTTTTCGTAAATCTAAAATTATTTCAAAATAAAAAGTTAAAAAATGTATATGTTCTTTATGCCAAATCAAGTACCATCACATACTAGATTTAGCTATAGGAAAACATAAGCAAACCCGAAATATGTTAGGATGTTATATGAAATATCTTTGCAAAAATACACAAATAGGCTGATCATCTTGGTTAGTTGTGTGAAGAACCCTCAGGTGGCTGGTATAAAAGGAGAGAGGATTTTAACAGTTAATCCTTTAATATCTTTTGGATTTTGAACTATGTAGACGTATTCTCTTTTGATAGCTAAATTTTAAAAATAATTGAAGGGAGGAAAATTCTAATGGAAAAATGTTAATTTGGACTGTTTTTTCCCCCCCCCGACAAATAGAATGAATATACAAATGCTCCTTGACTTGCCATTGCATTATGTTGCGATAAACCTACTGTGTATGTTGCCAGGGCGGGTACTAGACTAATCCGGGGATCACCTTGTAAATTGTATAAATGTCTAACCACTATGCCGTACACCTGAAACTAATATAAAATAATACTGAATGTCAACTGTAATTTAAAAAAATAAATAAAATGAGTTTGTTATAGAGACCCTATTTAAAAAAAAACCCCATCATAGGTTGAAAATATTGAAAGTCAAAATGCATTTATATTTAACTTATCGAGCATCATAGCTTAGCCTAGCCTACCTTAAATGTGCTCAGAACAATTACATTAGCTTACGGTTGAGCAAAATCATTTAACACAAAACCTATTTTATCCTAAAATGTTGACTATCTCATGCAATTTATTATGCGTATCTCTTTCACACCATCGTAAAGTCAAAAAATATTAAGTTGAAGAATCCCAAGTTCAACCATCAAAAGCTGGGGACTGTCAGTATTAGTAACAATACTACTTCCTACTGTTAGTGTTTGTTGGAGCTCTTATAATGTGTCAAACACTGTGCTAATCATGGAGCTAGGGTTATCTCATTGCTTTCCTTCAACCATGCACGACCCCTGTTTTATAGAAGAAGAAACATTTGCCCAAGTTGTCACGTAGGAAGTGACAGAGCTGGAATTTAGGTTAAGTCTGCTTCTTCCCATAACCTGAGTTTTTAATCATTCTTTCTATTACTATGGGATAACTATTCATACAGGAGGCTATGGGAGCAGAGATGAGGCCTGTGGCAAGTGCTGTTGGGGTCTGGCTATATCCCCTCAAGGCCATGCCATTTCAATACATGCCAGCCTGACTTTCACATTTCTGCATTTCTTTCTCTAGAAGGGCTTTCTCCCGCCACCGGACTTGCTCTACCCACACTCTGGTTGGTTGGAAGGGCTGGTGAATTATGCCTTAATCGATGACTAATAGGAATTGGTGTACAAATACTCTAGCTCCCTCTTGTTTGGATAAGAGTGACACCCTGTGTCCTTTGGGTGACAGAATTGAGTCCTGCTGCCCATGGTGGTAATCCGCTTGCTAACACATCCTTTAGTGGCTACCTTCCCTTCCTGTCTTACTTCCCTTCCCTCCTACCACATGAACTGCAAATATTCACTCTGGGTCTGCTTCTGGGAGCTCCCAGTTTAAAATAAGTCTCTAGTCTAGTCTGGAGGAGGTAAGGAAGACTGCCTAGAGTAAGTGAATTTTATTTTTACATTAGAAAAACATATACTTTACAGTCAGTGAAATGTTCAATCTCAAGTATACGGTTAGGTCAATTTGCTAAAGGTATGTACTTGTGTAATGTATTATCCCTATCAAGAGAGAGAGCATGTCTACCACTCTAGAAAACTCCCCTGTGCTCCTTCCCAGGTAATCCTTCAGCCCCAGAAGCAAGCATTCATCTGATTTCTATCACTGTAGTTTAGTATTTTCTAGTCTAGAACTTGTAAATGGAATCATATGGGAAATACCCTTTTGGTCTGGTTTTTCTCAAACTCAGCAGAATGCTTTTAAGAGTTGTCTATGCTGTAGTCTGTGTCAATAGCTCATTTCTTTTTCATTGCTGGATAATATGAATATACCACAGTTTATTTGTCCATTCTTCTGTTGAGGGACATCTGAAGTATTTCTGAGTTTTGCCTATCACGAACCAAGATGCTATGAACATTCTTGAATAAGACTTTTTGAGCATCTATGTGTTCATTTCTTTTGGGTAAATTCCTTGGAGCGGTATTAATTGGTCTTATGATAAGTATGTGTTTGACTTTTTAAGAAACTGCTAAATAGTTTCCAAAGTGGCTATATCATTTTGTATTACCACCCACAATACATGTGCATTCCAGTTCCTCCCCATCCCTGCCAACATTTGGGGTGTGTGTGTGTGTGTGTGTGTGTGTGTGTGTGTGTTATCCATTCAACTGGGAGGGCAAGGGCAAGCTGAACTTTGAAGGGTGAGGGAATACAGGCTCCCAGAGTGTCAGCATTATCCAAACAGCATCACAGTTGCCAAATACGGGTGATTTCTTTGACAGTTTCAAGGAACGGTGAAACCCCCCTATGGAAAGCCAACGCTAAACGCCTTTTTTTTTTTTCCTTCCTGTTTCCCACTCTGCTGACAGCAGACAGCATGTCCCTTGGGCTCAGGCCAAGAAGACTAGCTCTAAGCTCTTAAGTCTTTCAGGTGTGAGCAGGTAATTTTATTTTTTTGGCTTTAAAAATTCTTTTCTTTCTGCTTCTGTTGGAGCAGGGGAATCAGATTACTTACAGAGTGCAGGCAATTTTATGAGAAGTTTAAAAGCAAATCCATCTGTGCTGAGCTACAATACGCCGATGGGCCAAAGCCTTACACTTATGCGTCTAGTGAACTGCAGAATGACAAATCAGCAGCAACAGTGACCAATCTTACCTCCTGATCTTCCAGCCGTGCTGGACATTCTGAGCCTAACTTTTGAAAGCTCACACCCCTGCTCGAAGCCATTCATTGGCTCCCATCGCCAGAATAATAAAATACACGCTCCACAAACTTTCAAGCGGAGGGCACTCTCCCCCTACTTCTTCTCTATGTTCCAGTTCCACCGACTCTGTTGCATGTCTCAAACAGGCCAAGTTCACTCCTGCCCCAGGGCCTTTGCACTTGCTGTCTCTTTGCTTGGAACACTCTCCTTCTTGCCCTTTATGGCTGGACTTCTTAACTGTGGGTCTTAGTCTTTCAACGTTTTTGCTATCTCTTCAGACATTATCTTTCCTAATCGCCAGATTAAAATGATTTCTTTATAGAACTAGACTCCTAGTCCTTCTGTTAGAAATAAAGAATGTATCAGACACATAGGCTTTCCCTCCCATCAATCTTGAGGGACAAGAGGAAAGTGCCAACGACTCACCTCTGGTTTGGCGGTGCAATCTTACCCCTCCTTCTGTCGGGAACACAGAGATTTCTATGCAACATCAGTCCCAGGGCAGCCCATTATTAAGTAAGATCATCAGAATGCCATGATTTTCTTTGGAAGTTATTTCCACAGGACATGGCAACCATTTCTGAAGTTAAGAATTTTTCAAGACCCCTTTGCTCACAGTGTACTTTTAAGACAAGTCGTTAACAGTTATATTCACATAAGCCTTAGTGGTTATAACTATTGCACTGAAAAACGCGATTGTGTGTTTCTAAGAATGTTGTCAATTCCACACCTGACCAAACCTGGTTCTCTGAACTTCGTTTTCTAATGCAGGGAAGTATCTGTGCCTTGGTCTCTGCAGGGAGAAGAGCTTTTCCCCTTCATCTTCTTCTGGGATGTCCTCTGTTAATTGTGAAGACTACATCGTTAATGCCAAGCTCTTAATTTAATTATTTGGCATTCTAACAAAGAAGCTGGCTCCTGAGCTCAATTTTGCTGACAGAAATGAAGGGGATTTAAAAAAAAAGAATTTTATCTAATATAAAAGAAGGCTCATATAACAAATGGATTTTCAAAAGAACTCATCATACTCTATTTTATTTATTTATCTAGTTGTTTATTTTCTTCTCTGGTTTCTCTATTAAATGGTGAACTCCATGGGGACAAGGCTATGAATGTCCCATTCACGGTTATAATCCTAGCAACTAGCACATGGTCTGGCATATAATAGATGCTTAGTAAACATCTGTTGTATGAATGAATGGATAGATGGAAGGATGGATGGATGGATGGATGGATGGATGGATGGATGGATGGATGGATGACATGCTTCTTGGCTGAGGACCCCAGGAAAATGACCATCCCTCCAGACAAGATGTTCATGTGTCTTCCATATTAGCTCTCAATAAGTCTCAGTGTTTTGCCAAGAAAGGCGAGCTCTCTTTCATTCTCTCTCTCTCTCTCTCTCTCTCTCTCTCTCTCTCTCTTTCATGTGGGCATGCACACGCACACACACACCTTCCCAGTCTCCCGCCTTTAGCTCCCACATGGCTAAACCAGCATAGTCTAGGAAAAAGCATCCTCCACCACCACACAAAACAGAATTTTGACCCTTTTGGGTTCCTATTTCTGGAAAAACAACTTTCCCTCTCTCTGTCTCCCAGGGATGTTGCAGTCATAGCCATGGGAGTGTTTTGAAAAGGATCAAGTGACCTCTAAAGGGGAGAAGCTATCTATCACAGCTAGCGGGCTCTGGGGTCCTGTTTGTCTCATTCTTGCTTCATTTCAGAGTGGCAGAGGCCTCACTGGTATGCAGACACCATTCACGCCCCTGGTCTCTCCTAAATGAGCCTTCTGGAAGTATCTTGAGACAACTACAGACAAAGCGGTTTTCAAATGGTGTCAGAAGTTCCCAGGTAGGGCGGTCTGATTTAGCAAACAAGTTATAATTTTCTGAGCCGAGGAATAACATTAGAGAGAATAAGAGAAGCCATTTTCCTTATACAACCTCCAAACTTAGTTTTGGTATAGCCGGTCCTGCTTCTTGTGTTTTCTCGTATTTAAAGTAGGTGGAGTTCTGTCTCAGTCTGGGTTCCCCCAAAGCAGAGACTGAGATGAGGGTTTGGGTGCTGGTGGAAAGAGGTGCAGGAAGCAGGAGTGAGGGAGCAGGAGACGAGAAAAGAGGGAGAGCCAACATCTGGAGTTATGGAGCTGGTTATTGTTGCAGGCAGTGGGGCTCGATCCTGCCAGACACCATCTGAGGCCCTGTACCAAGAGACACTCAGGATCGTCTCTCTGAGGGATGGGGGCATTCGTCCTCCAACTCTCATCTCCTGGTGGAGGATTCCCCTGGCGTTGTGAACTCCCCTACTTCCTGGCTGCAGCTGCGGGAGAACTGAGCTGTTTCTGCACCTTTGGAGAAGACCCAAGGCAGAA
Organism: Pteropus alecto; assembly: GCF_000325575.1. Taxonomy (NCBI): domain Eukaryota; kingdom Metazoa; phylum Chordata; class Mammalia; order Chiroptera; family Pteropodidae; genus Pteropus; species Pteropus alecto. The sequence continues at coordinate 1,411,231 of NW_006430462.1, forward strand.
AAGAGTGACAGTAACCTGGCTTGCCCTTGAGATGAGACATAGCCAGCATGTGTGGAAACGGACATGGAAATCCGAGGTGGGCCAAGAGGATGTGATGCGGACACACAGTCTGTCATTAGGTATAAATGCTAAGGATGGCAACAGAGTCAGGCCAGAATCATTGTCAGGGAAGTGGGTTCTGGAGCCAGACTGCCTGGGCTCGAATTCCAACGCCATTCTACAGTGTTGGGAGCAGTTCCTTAGCCTTTCTGAGTCTCAGTTTCCTCATCTGTACAATGGGCACAGTCCCAGTGCCTCAGTCCTAGAGTGGATATTGGTTGGACTAAGACACAGGAAGCTCTTAGCACAGTCATGGGCACAGAGGAAGTTCCCAGGGAGCATTCAGATTGTCTATATCGTCCTGACATGAGCTTTGAATACTATCTTGAAGGTAGAAGGAGGCAGCAGACGTAGGTATTCTTTAGAGTGCTCTGTGATGTTAAGAAGCAAAAGGGAGATGATGAAAGGCAGTTGGGGCCACACCAAATGGACCAGGAGGGAGATGGGGACTTCAGGCCCTTGTCCCTGGCTCACGTCTCATGTTCACTGCTCATCTTTCATCAGTGATTCACTGGGCTCACGGGACACTGTTCCTCTGGTCCCTCCTCTCCCTCCTCCCGGAGCGCTCACCCATCTCCCTAGCCCCAGCCCTTCCACCGATTCTCCTCGTTAACCATAAACACAAATCCTGTTATCTTTCCTCTCTCCCAGCACTTGCCCCTTGATTTAAGCTGCCTTCCCTTCCCCTTTCATCAGCCCTGGGCCCCTCCTGTCGTATATCTTCCTGTTTATCTACTTCCCGGATCGATAGTGGTGGGGAGAGGGAAGGCTGCTTGCTTGGGCTCCGGAGCCCGCTCTTCTTCTTGGGCCAGTATTTCTTGTTAAGCTTCTGTCTGGCCATGTTCGGTTTCTCATTAGGTTTCTGCCCGGGCGTGGCTGTATTTCTTGTTCCTCTACTGCACAGCCTGGAGGTCACTAGTAATTCTTACATGGCACGATGGAGAGGTATATCTTGAGAGCACTCTGGAATCTACTGGTTTTGGCTTAAAGTGGCACATGAAGGGCCTGTGGGTGGAGGGACTATGGGGAACATCTCCCACAGAGGTCCTGGTGGGTTCTTCTTGTCACAATGGGGGTTTGCTCCTGTGCCTGCTGCTGCCACTGTCACCTGCTGTCATTCTACATCTGAGTCATTGCAACAAGCTTTTAATGGGTTCCCTGGTGTCAGCCCCATGTTATGCCATCATTGGGAAAAGCCTAGCTCTGCCAATACTCCAAATGTGGGCAAGTCATCCCTCTCCCTGACTCAGTTTCCTTGTCTATAACATGAGATGGGTTCTCTTTCTCTTTTTCTTTTTTTCTTCATTTATGTATTTAACATACATGTAACATGTAAAGAGTGTTCATTACCTGCCAGGTAGTCTTCTAAATACTTTGCAAATATTAACACATTTAAATTCTTCTAGCCACTCTGTGACAAAGATATAGGTATTGTCTCTGTTTTATGGATGGACAACTGTGGTACAGAGAGGCAATGCAATTTGCCTACCGCTGCACAGCTAGTAAGTGGCAGTACCAGGACTCAAACCCAAGCACTGGCTGTAGAGCACATGCTCTTAAAAGGTGGCTCCTCTTGGTGATCTTATGGCCTCTGTACAGTTCTAAAGTGCTGAAACAGCTAATTCCTGTAATTTTCACTAGTGGTGTTCTATAGCAAATATTGAACCATTGCTCCTAGGGGACACACAGGGGGAGGTTCCTGAAAGCCTCTGGTCACAATGTTTTCCTCAGCCGATCAATACATGCCCTTGTTTTATGTATGCTTCTGTTTCAAGATACCTGAGTTAATGTATACTGTCGATTTGTTAGCCTTGAACTCACGGCCAATAGCACTATAACTCATGTTTGAATAAGGCTTATCTAACACACGTATTTTCTCCATAAGGTACCTCACGGCCTTCTCGTTCTTAGGAACACGAGACAGCATGATGGCTCTACCCCTGGGGGGCATTTTAAACAGCAAAATCAATCGAACAAACAAAAGCAGCCGAATCATCAATGAGAAGCATGCAAAAATGTGTCACTAGGTAGACCACAGAAAGGACACCTGTTTACAGCATAAGAGCTGAAACAAGAAGGCAGAGAGTCATTTTGTTGGGCCTCAGCCAGGAGCATTCGGAATGGGCGACTCTATTTGCTCGGAACATGTCCACGAATGACTGTGAATATTGATTTGGGGGTTTCAAATAAATTTTAGTGAGTAGGCGACTTTGCAAACACAAAATCTGAACAATGAGGATCTCCTGTGTTATGTATCACTTCCTGGCTCAAACACCTTTTAAGGCTCCCTATTACTTACTATAACAAATATAAACTCCACCTGCCTGCCTTTCAAGAGCTTTACCATCCAGCCCCACTCCATCTATTAAAACTTATTTTCCTTCACTCCCTTACCAGCTGGTCCATGTCCTTTCTCCCTGGGCCTGGCTCCACTCCCTCCTACTCCACCTCATAATCACTCCATCCGCCCCCCACACCTTTGCTCTTGCTGTTCCTTCTCCGGACATGCCTTCCCTTCTTTCGCCTGTTTACCAAAGACTACCTATGGTTTAAAGGTCCGATACGATTTCTTTTTTTCTTTGTACAGCTTTCTTCGACGGATTTATCCCTTTTTGCATGTCACTGACTCATACCATAGTGGGGGGTAATTTTTTAAAAATGTCTTTTTGTGATTCTCTCACAGATAGCCGGCGTCTGGGGAGTTTTCCACAAACCACTGTTTGAGGACAGTCTCTCAGAATAGGAGACATCAAAGTTACACTGACCATGTTTGGGTTTGGATTGTGAGGATATTTTGGTTAAAAGTGTATAATAAGAAATACCGCCGTCCTCACTAGTGAGACTGGGCTGGAGGAATGTTTTAATTCTTCAGAAATACCAACTAGTCTCCTTATGTAACATAGACCAGTGAGCCAAGAATAATGAGACCATTAAAGGGATCTTAGCGAGAATTGATCTGTTTAGAGAGATAAGCCTTGGTTTCTAACAGTCTTGGGGTAAGCTGGCTATGTGTATAAGGATGGGAGGGGCCCGAGATCTCTACTTGCGTAGAGGCTGGGGCACCACACAGGGACTGGGGCTCAGCTCAGCCCTGATGATGCCCCCTATGGAACAAGTATCTGGAAATGGAACCCAGAAACAGCTGGTCCAAAACATAGTCTGAAATGGGTTGTTTGTATCTTGCCCATTTTCTCACTTCTGCATCTTGAGAAAAAAGACCCACAAGCCACGTGCCCTGCTCTGAGACACAGGTGAGGGGACAAGTGAAGATGGGAGGTGGGAGCCCCTCCCTCCTACACGCATATGCCTTCTTCTCTTTTTAAAAGTGTATTGTTAACAATATTTAATTAGGTTGAAACCTGTGGGATGGACCAAGGTGGATTTGAATAAGCCAGTCTTGAATTCCACCGGTGAAGTGGCAGCATGAAGAATATCAGAGCTGGCAGGAACCTAAGGATGTGGGGATCAAGTCCAGCTCCTTTTTGTTCTGGAAGAGGAACTGAGGTTTAGCTTGGGGAAAGTCACACAGTTAATTCATGTCATGGAGATCTCAAGTCTGGGACTGTCCCTCAAATGTCTCCAATTTCTGTCTCCGCCTCTTTGGGCTTCTCTTCCTAGCCTTAAAGTAGGGTCCCCAAGCTTAGGGGTTAGTAGGTGTGATGGAAAGTAGACAGGTGAGACACTAGGGCAGAGATCCAACCTGGCTCTGTGACACATCAGCTGTGTGAGCTTTAACAAGTCACTGATCCTCTTTGAGTCTCAGTTTCCCCATTTGTAAATATAAAGCTCATGATGCCCACCTCATTGTCCTTTTGTGAGGAATAAGTAATATGATCTATGTAATATTAAGTGAATATTTACTGAGTCCTCCTGATGAAAAGCACATAGTGGATGCTCAAAAAGTGTTAGTCCTTTCTTCCTTTCCTTAATGTTTCACTGCGTCTAGGTAATTTATGCCCATTTTCTGTGTTCCTTTCGGGGGAGGGGGATGAGTGTCATGCTTTGTACCAAAGTGACTCTAATGTTGGAATTTCAGGCACCGTTGTAGGTGCTGAGGTGTTGAAAGAGGTGTTTTAAGCTGGGGTGGGTGGGGGGCACTTTTAGAGAATCTCCTGTCAATTCTGAGCCCTCCACATGAACTGGACTGACCCTGGATCCTGCTTTGTTTTCATTCTGGCCAAAAATGTTCCGCAGTGGAGCTGGTACCTGGAGGACCCAGGAAGCCTGTGCCCCTCCCCCAGCTCCCTCCCTGTTCTGTCTCAGGCAAGTAATTAGGCCACAAAGAAGTTTCCTGATGGTCACAAACTGATGAAAAACCACCTACCCAGATACTTCTCTGG
>NW_006430462.1:1415683-1420723 GCF_000325575.1 Pteropus alecto
CTTTCCCTTCCAAAGCAGGGAGAGGTGGGTTAGAGAGGTGTTCAGGGATTCAGCACTATGCTTCTTGGGTTCTAGTCCAAGTGATGGCTCTTGTGTGCTGTGCGACTTTGGACAAGTCACTTCATCTCTCCAAGCCTTATATTTAAAGTGGGGGTAGTCATTGTTCCCATCCGGCATGTTTGTTAGGGGATTAAATGACAGATGTATGTAGCCAAGGGTCCAGCACACAGTAACAATTCACTAAATATTAGTCACCACTAGAAATGAAGAAGCAGGATTCCAATTGAAAAATCAACTTCCAGAAGGTTACACTGTCTTAAATATTGGATAAGTGACTTTCATTTTCTGGGCCTCAGTTTCCCTATCTGTAAAACGGGATGAGACAGATGACAGGTGTTTACATTGCATTCTGTGGTTGTTAGCGCCCTGCAGAAGCAGCGCTGGGAACTGAGACACTCAGGCCACTGGCCCTGTCATTGCCACCTGCGGGACTCTACTCTTCAGTAGGCAAGAGTCATGTTCCTCTCCCTCCGCAGTGTATCTTTAGACCCCAGCACATGGTGTCTGGCAGAGGACGGACACTGGACAAATATCCATTAAATGGATGGGAGAGTTCTGCTGTGATCTGTTATATTTACTGGCTTTTTGGATATGATTTTGTTCAAACCATCCCATGGGACATCAGTCACGGCCACAGCAGAAAACACACAGCACATACAAATTAGGATAATTCCAGGAAAGTTTAGTAAAGGAATTGTTTACAAAGGTGCGAGCAGGGTGTAGGAAAACCACACAGGATAGTGCAGTACTCAGGTTTAATAACAGAGGATACCATCATCACTCCTGAACCAGAACAGGTGACGAGGGAATGTTAAAAGTTAAATGGAGGAGGTCTTTGGGCAGGAGTGAAGGGAGGCAGCCAACCCTAGGAGACCCGGATCCTGGCAAGTGGGAGCAGGGTCATAAATAATCTGACCTCCATCTCCCCCTCCCTTTGATGTCTTTCTAGAAATTGGCAGAATCCAAACTTAAGGCAGAGGGCAAGGCATCTACTGCAGTCCACACTGGTCAGCCTCTGGGAAGAGAGCTGGGGTAGAAGGATGGAGAGAGAATCTGGTAGAGGGGAGCAAAAGGAAGATGTTCAGAACTCATGGCCAACACCCTTACCCCACAATACACTCACAAGCTAGGATTAGCAGCTCTCCAGTTTTTAAGGGGTTTTGCTCGCTCGCTCGCTCTCGCTCGCTCTCTCTCTCTCTCTCTCTCTCTCTCTCTCTCTCTCTCTCTCTTTCTCTCTCTCTGTATTTTCTAAACGTGCAGAGATATTCATCCTGCCCCTCTGGGATGCTGACAGTCGGAGCAGATACACAGCATTTCTGCCGTGATATAAGGGCTGCTGCAGTGCACAACTGTCTCCCAAGAAGGCTCTGCAGTGGTGTAAAATTTTGCACCTCATCGTCAGTGTTGGTCGCCATGGATGTCTATTAACTTTTCCAAAAATTCTTATAGAGCAGTGTTCTCAGACAAGGGAGCTCTCCCCCACTCCCTGTGCCCATTCCCCTAAGGGATACTTGGCAATGTCTGGAGACGTTTTTGGTTGCCACGATTAGAGGTTTCCTATGGGCACGGGGAAGAGGGATGATGCTTGATATCTTGCAATGCACAAGACAGCTCCCCCCACAAAAAATCATCCAGTCCAAAATGTCGGTGGTATTGAGGATGAGAAGCCCTGTTGTAGAGGGAGCTTTTCCATGGGGCTTTGGTTTTGGAGCCTCCCCTTTCCTGAATTACCTCTATCATCTTCCTGCTATGTGATTATCCAGATTCTTGTATACCTCCAGCGACAGGGAACTCACTACCTGTTTTAGACCTAGGTAGGCCTGGGCTTCATCCCAGCATTTCTGCTTGTAGCTGTGTAACTCTGGGCTTTTCCACAGGTGGGAGCGGCTCCACCCCCTTGGCCTCAGTTTCCTCTAGGACCTTGAGATTAGCAGTGGCCCTGCCTTATAGGTTGTATGAAGATTGAGTGAAATGATGCTCCAAAGTCAGCTAGCTCAGCTCATGGCACATGACTCAATAAATGTTAGTTACTATGAATGGCCCACCAGCCCTGGTTTCTTTACCTGGGTTATGAGTAAGTTAAAAGCAGGGTCTCTTCTGCCTAGAAAATTCCAGAAATCTAAACAAGTGAAGCGCTGAGTGAGGAAGAAAATGTAGGCTCTTGGGGGGAACTTTCCCTCTGGGATTCTTTCTGTCTGGGGATGGGTGGTGTCTGTGGGTGCTGGGAGGAGACCTAATAGCATGGCTCTTTGGTCATCTTTGAAGGAGAATCAGAATCCCTAATGAAGGAAGTGGTGGATGTCAGTTAGGTTGGGAAGTGGATGGCTCTGAGGGATACTGTTTGCTCTATTTTACTGAAGGTCCACTCTGCCAGGCTCAGGGCCCCATAAGGCACCTAAGAGGTGAACTTGGGAACAAGCAGGATCTAGCTCAAGAAGTTGAAGTTGGTGGAATGAGAAGAGAGAATGGAGATCCCAGATGAGCCCACACATCTGGATCCAGAGACCTTATACCACCGAAGAGCTGGTTAACACTGTCCCTCTGCTCTCCCAAATATGTGACTCTGGAGGGACACAAAGGGCTTAGGGAAGGAGTGTACGTGGGGCTCAGCCCAGGTCCCTGGACTCTGAGAGATGACCTATCCCCTCTAAAAAAAAAAAAAAAAGCTCTCATTCTGTACAGGCTTCATGCTAATTTTCTTACCTGGTCATCCTCACAATCACTCCCTGAACAAGGTGCTGTTACTACTCTATGGAGTGGATGAGGAGATTGAGGCTCAGAGGAGCGAAGATCCTTGCCTGAGTCCACACAGATGAGAAGAAGCACAGGCAGGACCCATTCTGGGTGTTGTGGCTCCAGAGCTTGCACTCACCTCTACTGCATGGTCCTCTCCTGGGGAGCCCTGTCTGCCTCCATTCATCTCCCCTCTACCTAGAATATCCTCCAACCTTGGCCAGAAACCAGCTGTTGAGGATGTTTAATCTCGCTTGGATTCTGATGGTGGTCAGTTGCAGCTCTGCCAAGGTGGGAAGAATTATTATTCAAAGCAAATATAAAGTAAGGACCATAGGTAGTATAGAGGGCAGTGTGAATAAGGGCTCTCGATATAGTTAATCCTGGGAGACTCAGTGTCCCATGTCCCTGATGTGACATGTTTCTGAAGAGGTAGCCATGGTAAAGAGACTACATAAGCTCTTTACCATGGCCACCAGTTTAGAACGTAGTCTCTTCACTCACTCGTACTAGCTTTCATTTATTCATTCCTTCGGTTATTTGTGTGTCTATTCGTCCAATAACCAACCAACTCTTTCTAGCAATAGTCAAGACTTTTACTTATCATGTGCTACATATAGTTGCTGAAAATAGAAAGATAACTGCCATTTTAACCATTTTTAAGCACATAGTTTAATGGCTTTAATTACGTTCAAGTTCAGTGCATGAGCTGCATAGAATTCCTGCATGTCCTTTACTGGAAGGACTCACAGAACTCAGAAGAGTTGTTCAGACTCGCGGTTATGGTGTATTGCAGTAAAAGGACGCTGGTTAAAATCAGCAAAGAAAAAAGGCACATACAGCACTGTCCAGGAGAGACCAGGGTCCTCTCTCAGTGGAGTCATGTGGGCAGTTCTTCATTCTCCCAGCAACTGTATGTGACAGCACAGACAGAGTGTTGCCAACCAGGAAAGCTCGCCTGAGCCTTTGTGTCTGGCATTTTTATTGGACGTCAGTCGCATAAGCAAATGACCTTAATTACTCAGTCTCCAGCCCCTCCAGAGGTCAAATAATGCATTATAGGTTTTTGGCATTAATTTTGATTTTTAAAAATATTACATCAAAACATTCTTTATCTTGGTACTGAGATTTTTGGTGCCCCCTTACATTTTGCACTCAGGGCGAACGCCTCGCTCGTTTCACCCTCGATCTGGCCTTGCTGCTTCCCACATTGTAGGCCCTCGACGAATATTTACTAAATTAATGAAGAACCCACTTGTGAGATGGATATTTGTATCTCCATTTTTCAGATGAGGAAATGGGAGCTCAGGGAGGTGAAGAAACTTGCTCGAGTCACAGGAGAGGAGCTGGAATTTATTCATGGATTGTCTTTCTCCACAGCCTGATCATTTATTCACTACCTTTCTTCCTCCCTGCCTCTGAGCACTGTATCTTGGGGTAGACCCTCAGAAGGGTCTCCTGGGGGGAGCAAAATCTCAGGATGGAGGAGGCCACTGGGGAGGAGAGAGGAGAGCAAGTTCTGGAATTGGAGAAGGCATAACACATGTTGACGATATCCGGATGGAGAAACACGATCAGCACATTGCAGGCGAGACCAACCCCCTGCCTTTGTCACTCACTGTAAATTGTCCCCCAATCACTCTGCTGACAGAGATGGATTCCCAGAACGCACAGCACAATTAAGCTTTCTCAGGCATCTCATGGGGAAAGGAGGCAGTTGGTTTACTTGTGAATGCTTGGGGGTAATTTTCTAATGTCCCTTCCACCATTGCAGAGGCTTTGCTCCAATCTCTTATCATATGTAATTCCTAATGATTTCTCTGTTATGTCCTGTTTTATTAAAGCGTCATTGAACTATACCCTATTGATTTAGATTTCACAGACAATTGAAATTTAAATTGACTCCAAATTGAATGTCTCCATGTAATCTCTGTTCTGCAATAAAAATAGATAAAATGCTTCTATTTTTGATAACAAGTTATACTGGAGGCACATTTTAATTTTGGGAGGGAAGAAAAATATGTGACAGAGTCTTGACTTTCTTTGAAAAGAGGCTGATGGTTCAGGGCCTCGGATGTTATTTTGTTGTTGTCCAGGGCATGATGCCAAAGCTATAGAATTCTGGAATGTCTAGGATGGCTCACAGATGGTAGTGGAGGGTGATCTGATCTGACTTATGAACTAATTAATTAGGTAATCTATCTACAAATCCATCCATTCATCCAGTGAGGATAGCACGTTTGGAGT
>NW_006430462.1:1420749-1451312 GCF_000325575.1 Pteropus alecto
GAAAGAGTGAATAACTCAGCCTACTAAGGTAGGCATGACTCTGAGCTCATATCATTTGAGGGTTGGGTCTAGAGAGCCATCTTGGGAAAAGAAGGGAGATGCATCACTGTGAACAGCTACATGGTGCTGTCATTCAGCATCAGTCTCTACCCAAGCTGAACTTTCATGATGATGGTCTCTCTCGCAGCTTCTTTCCATTTCCACGAATGCTGGAAGACAGCAGCTGGGCCATGAGAAGGACAAGTAGAAGGGGAAAGAAGGTATCATCTTTATGAAATAGATTATCTAGAAAGGGGAGAATCAATGAAATGCCTATCAGAACGAGAAGAGAAGTTGAGCTAGTCAGATTCTGGAGATCCTTCCAGATCAGTTCTGAGTGTGAACAATCATTGCCTCTAGATTTAGAGGGTTCGAGATCCACCATGAAACCTACCCCACCTGAATCCCAGCATCCAGGAGACACAGCTTGAATGGTGGATGGGTGTATTAGTTTCATATTGCTGCTGTGACAAATGACCACAAACTTATTGGCTTAAAACAGCACAAATTTATTTTATAGTCTGGAGGTCAGAATCCCCACATGGGTCTTACAAGGCTCTAATCAACATGTTGGAAGAGCTGCATTCCTTCTAGAGGCTTTAGGAGTGAATTGGTTTCCTTGCCTTTTCTGGCTTCCCGAGACTGCCAGAATTCCTTGGCTTGTGGTCTCTTTCTCTCATGTTCAAAACCAGCAAAATAGCCTCTTCAAACCTCTCTCTTTCTCTAACCTTTGCTTCCATCCTCACATCTCTTTCTCTGACTTGGAACTTCCTGCCTCCTTCTTGTTACGTTGGGCTCATTCAACTAATCTAGGATAATCTTCCAATCCTAATACCCCTAATTTAATCAAACTTTCAAATTCCCTTTTGCCACGGAAAGTTCTGGGAATTAGGACTTCGACATTAGGAGGAGCCATTTTCCGTCTACGAAAGGGGAACGTGGAATTTCTACATTGCAGCGACCTCATTTTAGCCAGTCTTACCTGCTGCATGCCTCTCACAGCAAAATCCACTAGAGTTGGCTCAGGATGGCAGCCTATTGTGGAGATGAGAGCAGAAAATGGAACTCAGGGCTCCTGCACCCCTCCCAGCTTTCTCTCATCAGATAGCCTCTGTGCTTCCACTGCCCATGAGGAAGCTGGGTCAGAGGGACCATTAAGCTCTGCAGGTATAACTGAAACGCTGCTTTTAGTTCCTTCAGTTTTACAGTTTTTCCTATCTAGGAGAAGTGGCAGCACGGTAAGGAAAAAATGGGGAAACATTTATTTTTATGGAGGGCTGAGGGACCCTAGAGTCTGTCAAGTGGTGCATAGGACTGAAACAAGGATAAAGATTTGACTTGTTCATTCGATAAAAACCTACTGTTGCCACAGTGAAATTCCCAGCCTAGTGCAGTAGCCAGAAAAGCACAAGGTAATCACCACCCAATGTGATAAATGCTGCTTTGGAGTTAAATACATAGTACACGGGAGAATAGAAGGGGAGTACTCCAATCACACGGCGGAGGCGGCGCGGGGGGTGGGGCGGCGGGGCTTTGGAATAGCCTCCTGAAGGAAGTGACCTCCAAGCTTGCACCTGTAGGATCAGGAGAAGCATCCAGGAGAGGAGGCAGTGGAGTGGGGAGAGACTTCAGAGAGAGAGGGAACAGCATGCCCAAAGGTCCTGAGGTGAGAGAGAGCAGCTTATGCAGGAAACGGAAGGAGGTCCAATCTGACAGGGACACTGAGTTTGATGTGGAGACTGGTGAGAATGAGGCTCAGAGGTGTCCTAATTTCTATCTCCAGGACTACACAGTTGCCTTTATTAGGTTACTTTTGGCATTATTAGCATTCTGTCTGTTTCTCCCACTGAGCTGTGAGCTTGTAAGGGCAGTAGTTGTGCTGCTTTGCTCATGGTTGAATCTCCATGAATGAGCATTGTGCTTAGTTAGCATCTGCACACAATATTGAATGAATAATTGAACGAATGAGGTTAGAAAGGTGGACATGAACCAGGACCCACAAGAATTGAATGCCATGGTAGGTAGTCCAGCTTCTCTCCATGGTGGGTGATCTGGAGTTCAACTGAACTCCATTTCAGGTTACTGGAGGATCAAGTAGGTATCTATCTGGTGGTGGGGCTGAGGATGTAAAAAACATTCTGATAAAGATACTGCCAGCAGATGGAAGCTATCTGAAGAGTACTATGTTCAGAGCTTAGATAATAAAGAGTGACTGGCATCTGCTTTGGCATTTTCTTGTTATTATAAATAAGTGGCCAAAATACCAGTCATGTGCCTGAAGCCAAGGCCCACCAGATGTCTCTTTCAGCTTTGACGGGCTATTGGTAAGTTTTACCTTGCGGTTTTCACCCACTGAGACCTCAGGTCTGCAGAGGTGGTAGCCCAGCATCCATTCCATTGAATCTCAAATTCCCCCCTTGGGATAACTGGACATTTGAAACCAACAAACCTATCACCCAGCATTATAATTGTGTGTTTTCCTGGGTGGAGTGGTCTGGCTCCATGACTAGACTGTGAATACCTAGATGAAGCCTGACATAAAAGAGGCACACAGCAAATATTCTAAAAATTATGACTACATGGTTGCTGTAAAGACTTGGAGTCTTCAAGCTGGTGAATCCTTAGATAAAACTTAGTCCAAATACACAATTTACAGATGGGGAAATTGAGGCCAACAATGGAAAGGTGCTTACTCAAGGTCCTATTATGAATGGACACAGGTCTAGGGCCCCAAACCCCTCTCCTCTGTCTTATTGGCTCAGTGAAAGTATCTAGGCATCTTCTTCTGGTCTATTCTATTCAACCCCTTTCCATTCCATCCCATTTATCCTGTCTCATCTGTACTACCCAATCCCACTCCATCACATCTCATTTCATTCTCTCCTATTCCATTCCATTCCATTCCATTCCATTCTGTTCCATTCCGTTCCATTCCGTTCCATTCCATTCCATTCCATTTCCTCTTCTCCCCTCATTTCATCCCATCCTATCCTATCCCACTCCATCCTTTTCATTTTATTCCACTCCATTATTTTCCATTCTATTCTATTTTCATCCATTCCATTTCAGTTCACTTCATTCCATTTCATTCTGTTCTGTTCTGTTCCATTCCGTTCCATTCCATTCCGTTCCACTCCACTCCACTCCACTCCACTCCACTCCACTCCACTCCACTCCACTCCACTCCACTCCACTCTACTCCATCCCATCCCATCCTATCTCATCCCATTCCATTTCACTCCACCTACCCACCCCACTCTTCCATCTTTTCCATCCCATCTCATCTCGTTATACCCTATTCTATTTTGTAATATATCATTCCACTCCACTCTACTGCATTCCATTTTATTTTGTTTACGTGATTCCTTCTGTTTCACTCTTTTCCATTCTATCCCACTGAATGTCATCCCTACTCATCCCATTTACATTCTTCATGCCTAGAAATATTTACAGTGTGCCTCCAGGAGGCCAAGTCCTGAATATTTTAGGATGAATGTGCTATAGGCCCTGATTATGGGGAGAGAGGAAAGTGCCTCTTTAGCTTAGCTTTTCACTAAGACCAGAGGCCTTAGTGAAGATCATATGGTTGTCCAGTTATTGATAAGGAAAACTTTGCTGTCCATTTGGATATTGTTTTGGGGTATATCATAGGGTCTTCCTGCAGAAGAAGAGGGGTGGTTAGTAGTTTATCGAATATCTTTCCAAACCTTAACCTTCATCCTTGAGGAATGCTCAGGCCAATTTCCCTGATTTGCTCACCAGTTCTCTTGTGGGACTGGGACTGGGGGGAGGGGGATTTTCCAGAAGCATGGAGTCTCAGGATGGACCCTTAGAGTTTGCCGAACTGAGCATGATTCCCTCATCTAGTGCCCTCTCCTTCTGGTCAAGTTTTTTTTTTCCTGACAGAACACTTCCCTCTGCTCCATCCATTTTCCAGGACACCCTCTGCCCAGAACTTCATTGTCCATGCTCTGATGGGATTCCTGCACATGCACATGATCCAGACTTGAGTTTAGCCAGACTCATTCAATGCTGTGTATCTATTTGATCTGCCACGGAGATCCCTCTGTTGCTTGGACGCCAAGTCTACCTTGGACTCCTGAAGATGCAGCTGCTCTGCCTTCTTTCTACTGCCCCCACATCCCCAGCCTTCCCTAGGCCATATCCTGCTTGCCCTTGAGTCTCCAGCTCAGCTCGGAGAGTGGGAAGCACCTGGCACCTAATTGCTGCTTAATAAATGAATCAATCCTCATTAGGACTTGATTGGCCATCGGCATCATTATCCTTTGAGCAGAGGGCTGGGAAGTTTTAGAATGCCAAAGGTGGTGGAGGGAGAGATCAGTGGGGACGTGGACTCCAGCCCCCATTTGTGGACAGGACTACACGCAGGAAGATCTTGAGCAGGAGTCATCAACCCTGGTTACATGTTAAACCCATTGGGGAAACTTTAAAAATACTGATGCCAGGCCCCACGCAGAGCTGCGGATGCAGAACCTCTAAGAGAGGAACCCAGACATTGATGTTTTAAAAAACTCTCCCCAGCAGGGCATAACGTGCAGCCAAGGAGACCAGAAATGTCATTTTTAATCCCTTGAGCTGAGGAAAGTCCAAAGTTTGGTCATCAGAGCCTTGCTACATGTAGATACTTAATAGATAGGAAGTTATCTGAGATTGCGGACTTTCTGGTACTCATCAGCTTAGGCTTGATAACAGTCTCTTGTCACCACCATCCTGGGTCGCACTGATGCTCACAGCATCTCCCCTGGCCCTCTCAACCACCCAGTGGTTGCTGCCCACATTCATGCCACCTATATACTTCCATGCTTAATATCTTTCTACGGATTGAATTTTAACTCATTTCTCTTATTCCTTCCTTAGTCTTTTAAATTAATCTCATGATTTGATAGTCTACTTATATTTTTTTCTAATATACTAAAACGTAAACATATAACAGTGAAGATTAAAAATAGGTTCACGTCTCTACTACCTAAAATCACTCTGCCGACGACTAGCTGCTCTGCTCTTTGGACAATACTGTTTAACAGTTTCCAAAAATTTTTCACAGGTTGCGAGCAGTTTAAAAAATTGTACATCTCTGTCCACATATGATATATTGTTAGTCTTTCATTATATCCTTCTGACAACTTTAGAGATATTAAAAACAGCACTGTTTCTAATTAATTAAAATAGAGCTCCTGAGGTTCCAATTTTGTGTGACACTCCTTTTTTGGTATTTGCTTAAAGTCACAGATTGGTTTCATTCTTAAAACTCCATTAAAGTAGAAACCAGATTTCTCAATAAGAGAAGGTATTAAAAATATTAAGACCTTCCGTCTCATTTTTTGTATTCTGGGGAATTTATAAGAAGGAAATATTTCAGAATAGAGATAATAATTTACATAAAAAAATATAAAAGGTGGTGTTCTGGACAAGTATGAGAAACACGAATCCACCCAAATCTTCAATAATAGAATGACTAATTTGATTAGTATGTATTTTCAGTTTAATAAAAGTTATGGGTTATAAGGTCAGGAACTCTAGAAGTTTCTAATTGTTTAGTGGATTCTAATCTTCAGATCTCTACCACTTAGCACAGTGCGTGGCACAGATTAGATCCTCAAAAATACTTGTTAGAGGTAGAATGATTTATTAAAATGATAGCCTCAGAGTTTATAATGATGCTGAAAACCACCCATCATTAAGTGAAAATACCAAGGTGCAATATTAAACATAAAGTGTCGTCACATCTCTGTTAAAATACGTATTGGCCTTGCGTGTGCAAAAATAACTGAGTTAGTGACATGTGTGGTGTATCCAGGCTATAGAATAGTCTGCAGCGACTAAAATGATATTTGCAGATAATAGTCACGCTATGATATGATGTTCAGTAATAAAAAAAAGGCAGGATATAAGAATCCACATGTAGTATAATTCTAATTTGTCAGTGTATGTATATAATCATAACATATGTTATTATTTAATTATATATTATGCTATGATATAAATATTATAGACTATATTGATATAGTATCACATTAATTTAATATTAAATGTATATTTTTATGTATGTACACGTATAGTTTTATTTTATATGTGAATATATGTACATATATATACATATATATATACACACACATTCAAACGAATGGAAATAACCCAAAATATGAATAGTCATTTTATTTGATAAGACCAGAACGGTTTTTTTTCTTCCCTCCTTGCTTCATCTTTTGAAATTTTCTGAATCTCCCCCTCCCATGAGCATGTGTTACTTGTATCATCCAGACAAAAGAATAACTGCTAGGTATGTTGTAGACACAAAGCGGGTGGGAGAGCGGGCAGCAGAGCGCAGCCTTGGGCGACGCCCGAGCAGCAAGGTCTGCGGTCACATCGCATCAGCTGGTGCGGACTGATTCTGCCCAAGTCCAAGTCCGCAGGCCTCTCTCGGCAGGAAGTGGTGGCGGGGCCGGGTGGGGGACGTGCCCTGACTCGACCAGGGAAGGTCTCCTATGGGGGTGGCTTCGTGCAACAGCAGCCCAGGGGCCTGGCTGAACTCTTCGGGAAGAATGCTGCCTTCTCCTAATTTGCCGGGTCCCTCCAGTTGCTAAGAATGATCGACAGTAATTAAAACTAAGCTAATAACCTCCTCACTCTTGACATTTCTTTGGGGCTTTGTTCACCATTATCTACATATAGATTAAAAATTGTAATTGGACTGGCGATCGGGTTAGGAAAATCAACCACCTTCCAACTTGTCGTTTGCCAGGGACTGACACTTTGAAATTTTATTTAATCTGAGAAAATTGAGTTGAACTCTGGCACCCTGGGAGGCGGGGAAAGAAAAACAGCATTTATCCTTAAGGACTGCTAGCTAAGAAAATACTCCTGCTCTTGGCAGGAAGAAGTGGGGTCTAGGCCAGAGGGGTGCTGGGAGCAGCTTCATGATCAGAGTATGGGGTGGGAGGCCCCTAGGAAGGCCCCACAGGAGGAAGATGAGCTGCCCACTGAAGGAGGTCTAGGGAAACCAAGGCCACCTCCCCACGAAAATCCCTGTGTCATTTCATAAGGGCTTGGGCTGCCTAACCCCACTGAGTCCCCCTGTGCTGTTGAAGAGCTTCTACTTCTGTGATTCCAGGCCTCTGCAAGACTGTGGTTATACAGTCCCACCTGATGTTCTTCTGCAAGCACGAGTGCTATACCTCCCTTTCCCTGGGTCTATGAGGCAGGGTGTCTGTCTCTATTTCTATGAGTCTATTCTTCTGAGAACCTAGAGTGAGAGGATTCTAAGAGTCAGGGATTAAAACATCGACTTCAAAAGGTGGGGAATTGGCAGACCTGCCCAGTTGTCCCCCCTCTTGGAGTCATTAATTTATCTAAATGGAAAACCTTAAACTGATATTAATTCTTAGCCTATGACCCCAAGGTGATAGGCCAGCTGAAGATTTCTGTCTAATGCACGATGGGACCGTGTCATGCCCCTGCTTAATATACTTCTGTGGGGTCTCGTGGCCCCATTTGGATCAAGTCCAATCTCCTTACGACGGCTTTAAAAGCTGTTCTGGGTTTGCCTTGTGCCTTTCTCTCTTCCAAGGCAGCCTCTTGAATCCTCATACACATTCCCCAACCTTCTCTCTCTCTTTTTATTTTTTTTTCTCTCCCTCTCTCTGTCTCTTTCTCAACTACACACAGTATTTGCTCCATTTAGCCTCCAGCTGCCTGGAATTACCCCCACCCCACCCCGGTACCATCCCCCTAGGTGTGTCTCCTTCACTTAACTAATTTCTATTAATCTATTACTCTTCTCTTGGGCTTCATCTTCCGTAGGCTTCATCTTCCGTAGGAAGTGTTCTCTTTCTTCTCAAATCGTGTTCTTGGCTCCCTTTCCACACCTGCCCCTGCCACCTTCACTCTGTGCTAACTCTGTCTATGACTCTCTCTGCCACCTTCTTCCATAAAACCAGGATGTCCTCGAAGGCAAGAACGCTTCCTTCTTTCTGTTATAACTCCCAGCCCTTGATGCAGTGTGGCCAGAATGAAAGAATAAGTGAATCTGTGCGGATGAAGGCAGGGAATTCATGACTCCTTACCCTTGGAATGATAAACACTCATTTATATATTAATTTTAGAAGTCTTTGTTGACTATCTGCTTTGTGCCATGTGCTGTGCTCAGCCGTGGGGATGCAGTATGAATAAAACAAATTCGTCTCTATTGTCTATGGTGCTTATGGGGGAAATAGATTAGAAAGATTGATTGAGGTTAAGGAGTTAAGGGAAGAATATTCTAGGCAGAGAAAACATATGTGAAAGATCTTGAGAAAGGAAGGAAGGGGAGAGATGCAGAATGAAATAGAGAAACCTCGTGGGGCTGGGATACTCTGAGAGATGAGAAGAGGGTCCAAAATGAGCCCAGAGACGTGGGCAGGACCCAGATCATGAGCACCTTGCAGGGTTCCCAGCCTGAAGCTACAGGATCAGTTTTGCCCTGTGAAGAGATAGTTTGTTAAATGAATTAATTCTGTGTGTACGAATAGATGGCCTCATCTCTTTATTCTGAGAATAATTATTCTCATCCTTCTTGATTGTTGCTTTAACCTTTCCAGAACACATTCACCTTGTTGAGTGGACTGTTGAATTTTATCTACCTAGAAAGCTTTCCGATTCTCCTTCTAGAAACAGATTCTGCTTACCCTGTTTATAGAAATGGTCCCATGGCCCAGATCTGACCAATCACAGTGTCCGATCCCTCTGATGACAGTGATTGGTGCAAGGGGCAAGCATATTACCCAAGCAGGGCGAGTTGGAGCCCTTCCAATGGGATTGGTCTATGAACCTGGTAGGAGAAAGCTTCTTTTCCACTGAGGTTTGTAGGGCAGGTAGCAGCCACATGGAGAAGGTGGAAGGTCTGTCTGTTGAAGGAGAGAGTGAAGATGCCACATGAGATGAAGAAAAAGGGAGAAACAACAGCTTTTCCTTTGAACCTTTGAACTACCCCAGTATTCAAACTAATGCTGAGAACCAGTGAATCTCTCCTTTTTCCACTAAGCAAGTTCATATTGCGTGCCAATTGTTTACATTCAAAAGAACCACAATTCACTCAGGCATGCCTGATTCCTGTACCTCCCTGGGGTGAAGTCGAGGAAGACATCTTATCCCCATTTGATAGAGGAGGAACTGGAAACTCAGAACATTGCCTGAACTTAATGCATAAACTTAGTTGTGGAGCTGGAATCAATCGATCCATTCTTTCTTCTATCAATTAGTTGGTATGTATCAAGCTATTATTCTAAGAATGATGATCCCGAGGTCTTTCTGGACCAGCCCCAATTTCAGACACTCTGTTTCCGTGTTCTCACAAACCACCTGAATGGCTCACTAATTTGAACTGACAAACCACCTTTCCTTAAATGCTTTTCCCATGTTCTGAAATAGGAAAAAAATCCGTTGTAGCCACAGTTCTTGATTTTTAATTTGACTCAGTGGTATGCTGGGTCATATTTGACATGTAACATGTGTAGCTCTGATATGAATCTTGGTTGATACTTTATTTACATTAATGATAAGATGAAAAGTAAACAACAAAGAAGAATGTTGGGACTTATTTGTTCATCAGTGGCATGAGCAACTGACTTCTGAATTGAATAATGGTGGTCAAATACTGGAAAGATAATCCCTCAATTGTTTGTGCTATTAGCAATAGAAGGGCTACTAACACATCATACCTTTAAGTTTAATCTGCTTTATTAAGGCTTTTTTATATCATTTTCTTAAATCTAGACAATCGACAAAACAATAAGTCGAGCCACGGTTTGTAGCATAAATCTGTGGTATAAATACTATGGTAGCTGAGTTCAAGCTGTGAACAGGATGTCATTGAAAGTAGAGTTGGGGAGATGTGCAGATACCATTATGTATATTTCTACCATATAGCTCTAATGGATATAAATAATTTCCAAGAGCATAGGTAACAATAAAATGTGGTCAAATCAGAAGTAATGAGTTTTGAGTAATTTTTAATGTAATTCATTTAATCCTAAGTGTATATAATTTAATTTTTAATAATGACTGCCTTTTATTGATAACCGTTGGCTCTTGTGGGCTGGTATGAGCGGCACCTGGGACACTGCCACAGATCGTGTACTCCCTGCTCATTTGGTGTTGATTGGCAGAAGCTCCCTGCCATTGTTCAGATGGCCTTTGTTCTTCTTTTGCTTGGAATGAGCTTGCCCTGAAGGTTTCTTGCACGAGAATCCTTGCAGTTCAGGTAAAGCTAGGCTCTCCTCTTTTCTTTCACAGCCCTCTCTTTTGGCCCTTTATAACACTTATCAGAGTTTGTAACGATGTCTCCACTTGGCTGTGTGTTTATTTATTTGTTCCCCATAAGACTGTGAGCTCCATGAGAGCAGAGAAGTGTCTGTCTCCCTCATTGGGGTATTTCCCAGGTCTGACTCCATATGTTGTCCAGGAGAGGAACTCTGAACGTTTACTGAGAGCTAAGGAATAGTTGCAGCGAAACCCTCATTTGGAGAAGAGAGAGTGTTACAACCACTTAAAAATCTCTAGGCTATATCCATGTTCATAGCAGCATTATTCGCAATAGTCAAAAGGTGAAAGCAACCCAAGGATCCATCTACAGATGAATGGGTAAACAAATGTGGTATATTCATACGATGGAATACTATTCAGCTATAAAGAGGAAGGGAATTCTGACACATGCTACAACATGGATGAACCTTGAGGGCATTATGCTAAGTGAAAGAAGCTGGTCATAAAATGACCAATACTGTATGATCCTACTCATATGAGGTACCTGGAGGAGTCAAATTCATAGAGACAGAAAGGAGGATGATGGTTGCCAGGGGCTGGGGGAGTGGGAAATGGAGAGTTAGTGTCTAATAGGTACAGAGTTTTTTTGAAAAAGTTCTGGAGACGTATGATGGTTTTGGTTGCACAAGAATGTGAATGGGCTCAATGCCACTGAATGAATTACACTAAAATGGTTAAAATGGCGAATTTTATGATATGTATATTTTACCACACTACATATCGTCAAAAAATCTCTAGCTTCTTAGATTCTTTTCATAGACTAGAGTGAGTGCTGGCTTTCGAATTTGGACAGAGCAGAGATTATATAATAGTAGAATAATGATTATGATGATGATGGCGATGATGGTGATAAGGACAATAAATCATGCTTTCACCATGACATAGGTTTAATTCAAAGTGTTTCTCATTCTTGATCACTTTAGAGTCCACCTGTGAGAAGGATAGTAATACCTCCAACTTATGAATGTGGAAACTGAGACTCAGAGAGGTTACATAACTTTCTTAACGCCGCAGAGCTTCAATCCAAGGCTGGTTGACTCTGAATCCCATGCTGCCATCCTCTCCTCTCCAAGCTTTTATTTTATTTAGGAGGGAAAATCTGGATGGGAGTCAGGGGCAGGACCCCCTTTAGCTGAGGATCCTTTGCTCATTTCCTCCCCTGGGTCGCCTTCCAGCCATGGAGGCACAAAAACCCTCTCCCTTGGCTGTCTAGTGCATTTGCTGAACTTGGCCAACCCAGCGCTAAGACTGGGTTGTCAACCAGGAGATAGAAAGAAAGAAAAAGCAATTTCTCCATTTCTTGGCTCAATCTTATGCAGTCAATACTGTTAACAGTAAATCAAATATCAGGATTGCATTGACCCAGGAAAAGGACAAGGAGAAAAAAATTCCAGAGCAGAATCCAAAAAGTAAAAAACGAAGTTCAGTCAGAGGCATAAGTCATACCCGGGGGTCTGAACCTGTGGTGGCAGCAGCAGCAGCAGCAGCAGCAGCATGAGACTGAGCCACCCCAGCAAGCTGGCTCCCCAAGACTCCTACTTTTGGCTTTTGAGTTTCTAGGGCCCCTGTTTCTCATAGATCTAGGGGACAAAAGGCTGCTAGAGGAAGGGTTGAGGATTTCTGATTGGAGCATCACCTTATAACCCTTGACTGAGCTGGGAAAGAATAGCTGCAGAAAATGGTTTTGAAGGAAAGCCCCCTTCAACCCTCCACCCCTCTTCACATATTTTTTAGTTTAGATTTCACAATACTGAGTGCTGGCTCCACAAAGTAAGAGGCTCAAACGTTCTAAAAAAAATATTCAGGCATGTCTGAGCCATGTTAAGAACTGAACGGTAAACTTTCACTAAAGCATCCATTCAACAAATTTTTATTAAGTGCCCACTATGTGCCAGGCATTGTTCAAAGGGCCCTAGGGATTCAGCCATGGACAAATAGACACACATTTCCTGTAAGCTACAGTCTAGTTAGTGAGAGAAGATGATAAGACAATTATAATTTTTATAGTATGTCGGAGGGTAGTAGATGCCATGAGGTAAAACGAAGAAAATAAAAGGCATGTGAAATGTTTTGGGTGGGATGAGTCAAGTTTAGTTAAGGCAAAGGGACCTTTGAGAAAAGACTGAAAGTAGCTGAGTCCTTCGCATACCTGAGAGAGAGTTGTTCCAGGCAGAGGAAACAGCTAATGCGAAGGTCCTGAGGCAGAGTATGTCTCGGGTGTTTAAGAAACGATGAGGTATGGATGGAGGGGAGTGAGCATGGTGGTGATGAGTGGTGGGATTGAGGATGGAGAGCTGACCAAGGGCCAGATCGGGCAGGGCTTTTGGCAGTAGGAACTTTAGCTTTGTTCTGGGTGAGGCAGGGTTGTCGGGGAAGTTTGGAGTTGGAGAGAGACCCAAACTAACTTGGGTTTTAACTTCTTGTTAGTCTCTCATCTGTATACCCTGACGAGTTAAGATTATAAAAAATTAGATGGCTTTGCAATTCGTGCATTCTTGAGAACTCGTCTTTCTAAAAAGTCACCTGTAATGCCCTTGCACATTCTTGGCACATAATAAATGCTCAAACATCAACCTGAGCATAGAAAAATATCTAGATGGGTATTCAACAATGAGTTAATAACACTGTCTCTGGAGACAAGTTGGAATAGGTGTGGCAAGTCAAGGGGGATTTCCTTTTATTTCTTACCTTTTTGTATTGTCAGATTTTTAAAAATATTTTTTTTAAAAAAAGATGTTTGAATGCATGGCTAAAGACTGGGAGCTGTGTTTCGAGTTGTATGACCTTAGTAGGCCATGCATTTCTGAGTACACACTTGCTGATTTCGATAATGGGGTCACACTCTGATACCTGCTCATGAGATTCTCAGGGAGAGAAAATGCAATGCCTGGTACAGTGCCTGGTTTGCAGTAGGTATTCAGTAAATGCTGATTTTAATTGCTAGGGTGTTATGTAAGGTTCTTAAGGAGAGACGTGATGGGAAAAGAGCTGGGCTTTAGGAAGAGAGGTGCAGAGCACTGCCCACACTATCCTCCAACTTCTGCTCTGAGCTGGTGGATCCCCCTCCATCGTCCTGGGCAGCTAGGAGCCAGCCGGCCATTCCTTCTCCCCCTGGCTCTCCTACCCGAGCCTAGTCTCCTATGCCCTTCCTGGGGAAAGCAGACCGCTTGCCCAGCATACCCATCCAGCAAGCAAAGGACTTCCTGAGACCTAGGGAAGAAGCAACATCACCCAGCCGGCAGAACTCAGTAGAATTTTCTCCCGGGCAAATTTCAGAGACTTGTAAGGTCTGCACCCTGGAAGGAGCCTGGGGACTCATCTCACTTTCAGCACAGGAACTTCCTACAGTGTCCTGCCATGAGGTCCCTGAAGTGGGCATCTGTTGTTTTTACCTCTTTAATATCTATTCCCTTTTCAAGTAATAGCATTCCATTTTTCTTTCTTTTTTATTATTTTTTGTTTTTCAATTACAGTTGACATTCAATATTATTTTATATTAGGTTCAGGTGTATAACATAGTGATTAGACATGTATATGTAATTGACAAGCACCTCATTTTTCTTTAAGGAGTCTTTGGCCATACCCAGTAGTCCGCCAGTCTGAGTGGGGCCGACTACCCCTCCCTCATGTCTGGAGGCAGGCACATGAACCAGGCCTGAGCCAACCAGAGCGCTCTGGGTCTCTGCCTACAGCGATTGGTTCAGTGATGGGACTCATGACCCAATTTAGCCAGTGAGAGTCAGACCCAGGATTTTGGTTTGGACCGTTGGTGTAACAGCCAGAATGGGTTAAGATAAGCTGCAGTAACACATAGCTTGTAAATCTTAATTAGGTAGGCTCAAATCTTATTGGCACAAAACAATAAAAGTTGATTTCTTTTCCATACTTCATGTCCACCTCAGGCTAGTGGGATCTCTGCTCCTGTCTCCCTCATTCAGAGATGCAGGCTGATGAAGACTTCACCATCTGAAACATCATCAGATCTTGTAGTACAGGGAATGGACGTGGAATCAAACGAGTCTGACTTCAAGTCCTGACTTTCTTGCATAAAGCAAGAGACCTGCCTGTACATAGTTATAGCTCAGAGAGTAGCAATTTTCCCCTTGTCCGATTTCTCCAACCCTTATTTGTTTATGTCCAAATTGAAATGTCAGTGCTTGGCTCAAAGGCTCAAATGCCTGCCTCTCCCATGATGAGTTCTCAGACCTACCTCACCGCCTAACACCTCTCCATCATCTTAGCACAGAGAAGAACACATAGAAAAATGCTGTCTTCTGTGCCCCTTCAGCTTCTATTAAAGGCCTACGCACTTAGTAGGTGCTATTCTCAGTGCCATCCGAGGTACTTGGCAGCGTAGGTGTTGTTATTTGTACCATTCACAATGCCTGCCCAGTGCCAAAAACATAGTGTGTTCTTTCCTTATGCCCCCTCCTGAAGTGTTGCTAGCAATGCATCTCCTAGAGAATATCCCCCCAAACACCTCCCAATCGCTTGCACTTTGGGACTCAGGTTTGTGACCAGGAATTGTCACTAGGGTATAATTTGTTGATAAGGGTGGGGTGGGCTAAGGGGGCCTTGAAGGAGTGGTCCAGGGCTGTGCTGCCCTGTGGGGGTCATCAGGGGTCAGTGAGCAGAGACTTGGCTTATGAATTTCCTCCCAGAGCCCCAGACAAAGAGGGAAGTCATTGGTGATGCGGTTACCTTGGCAACTCTTTGTGCTGGAGAGTGGGAGAGAGAGGAGGAAGGAGGAGGCTGAGGGAAGGGGGGAAGCTGCTGGGGAAGGAGGAGGAGCTGGAGGGGAAATTCCCCTTTAAAAGTGGAGGAATGACTTGATTCTGGCTTCTGGGAAAAGGAAGGAGTCTTCATGCTTCACGATGGTGGCTGGTCTGGGTGAGATGCCCTTCCTCTCCTTGCCGTCTATAGAAATTCTTCCAGCTGGTCCAAGAACATCCAGAGAACTGGGTTCAAGTTTTAGCCCTTCTTCTCACTTGCTGTGTGACCCTGTGCAAGTTACTCTCCCTCTCTGAATCTCCATGGTCTCTCCTTTAAAATGGGGATAATCCACAGGATGGCTCTGAGGATGAGATGATTGCTTTATGTTAAGAGTGTGAACAATGCTGGGCCCCTACTAACTGTTAGAACCTGGGGGCTGTTATCGATGGCCTCTCATGGCCTATGTGGCCTTAGGCAAGTGACTACTGTAAAATAAGGATGGAGCATTTCTATGTAATAGGCTAGGAGCTAAGTGGGTGCTCCAGGTAACTGTGTTATTGAGGTTCCTGCCAGGTTCTTGACATTGGGGTTGGGGGTGGGAGCGTCATTCTTGTTGAGCATTAAGAGTCGGCATTGTGTAGGTGAGACTGAGGCTCAGAGACAGGCAGGAGTCTGAGGTGTCCTTGAGGGAGGGACCTGGGAGAGGTGACCAGCAGCAGGGCAGCCACTTTGCCCAGCTCTCTGCATTTTGTGTTCATGGCACCCCCTGGAGACCCGGGCATACCCTTGTCCTTCGGCCCCCAAACCCTCTTCCATTGCGCATGCTCAGAAGCCAGCCCACCTTCCTGGCCGCCCTGGGCTGCTGAGATGGAGGAAGGTGAGCAAGGTCTGAGCGGGAGACAAGCTGAGGTAGGGTGGGAACCCTGGCTTCCTGAAAGTAGGAATGGTAGAAATGGGGGACACCTCTGCCGAGGACGGGTGGCCTCAGGGTATCAGGCTGCAGCCTCTCCTAACCGAGGAGCCCCACCCTGCCACTGGCCCTGGTCCTTAGGCCATCTGGAGGGTGTGGTCATGGTGAAGAAATGTGCCTTCCACTGTACAGTGAGAGCCTTTTCATCAGTCTGGTTGGGGGAGGAGTGGAGCAGAGGAGTTTGTATTTAATGCTGTGGGGAATCTGACCCTGTCACTCCACCTGTGTAAAACCCTCTATGGCTCCCTAGTACCCCAGTACATTCTCACTGTGGCCTTCAAGGTCAGGCATGGTCTGGCCCTGCTCCCCTCAGTAGCCTCGTCTCTCGCTGTGTTTGCACAGGCTCACTTCCTCCCCCGCAGATGTCCTGTTTCCATCTGGGACCTTCCTCTCATGATTGTTTCTCTCTGGAGCATTCCGCCCCTCTCCCCTGATGACTCACTCCATTCATTCTTCCAGTTTCACCTTAAATATCACCTCCTCTGGGGGGCCTTCCACGATCCCCCAGGTGGGTCAGAGGCCTCTTCTGAGTGCTCACAGTCCCCTTGGCTTTCCCTATCACTCTGTTCTAATCATCTGTCACCTCCTTCCACGCCTGTGAGCTTCAGGAGGGGCAAGAAACACATTTATTTGTTCATCACTGAGTTCTTAGTGCCAAGAACAGACGGTGCTCGCACATAGCAGGTACCCCCAAAAGATTTATTTAATAAATGAATGAAGTAGGGAATCACTGAGACTTTTGGTGGGAAGAGCAAACTGGCAGATATTGGCTGGTGGATGGGGCAAGATCTGGGGCAGAGAGAATTCTGATTCAGACAGAATGTCATTCCACTGTGCTTCAAAGACCCCATGGCACTCCCCACTCCACCCCACCCCTTTTGACTTTGGTGTGGGGTCCCGTGGCCAGACGGGGAGGAGGCTTGGCTGCGGCTCTGAAGAATTCCGTGTCTCACTCCTGTCACCTGTCCCCCAGCCTCCACGGGTGCTTCAGGCATCTTAGTCCCTTACCTGCCCTATAGCCTGTGAGAGGCACTGATTCCCGGGGAAAATCTTAATGGAAATCTCCCCAACTATTTTTCTGTCTCTAGGAAGAATTAACTACCATGAAATGCGCTTCTGCCCCAGAAACGGGGCCGAGAGGCAGCGCTAAGAGGCTGCTCTCTCCTCCATTTACCGAGCTTTGGTGACCACCACGGAGAACATCAATTATTGAGCACCTGCTGAGTACATTTCTCATGAATGGTTTCCATTTTTTTCCCACTACCCTCTGTGGTTGGAAGTTGCATTCTCTCCACTTTATAAAGAGAAGGAGTTGGAACTCAGCGAGGAGAAGAGGCTTACGAAGGTCACTCACTGGAGGAGGTTGGAACTGATGGTCATGGCCGGGGCTGTTCCACTCCGAAGGCCCCAAGTGGAGCCACAGTGGAAGGTGGGCACTGGAGTCAGCACCCTCGTTTAGGGTTGTTTCCTCTACGTATAGCTGTGTCATTTTGGGCAAAGGGCATTGCTTTACTTCTCTGTGTTTCATCCTCCTCATCTGTAGATTGGGAATAGTGTTTACCTCACTGGCTTGTTCTGAAGAGTTAATAGTTGAAAAAAGGTTTAACCAGAATGTTTGGCACAGGGCCATGCACACGATGCTCAATAATGTTTGAGGTTCAGATTAAATCAACAAATCTGGTTAGGTGCCTATTGGATGCTGGGGCTATAGCGGGGGAGCAGAGCAGACCCCACCTCAGCCCCAGGCACTTACCTTTTGGTATTGCCATGCCACAAGGTATAAAAGAATAATTTCTGAGTTTTGAGCTACTGTGTATACAGGCATCTTAGTCCCATTCAACACATATTAATTGAGTAGCTACTATGTGCTCGGCTAGGTAAAGAGGAATTAGATGCTGCCTTTCCCCTTAGGTGAAAGATAGGCTGGGAGGAGGGAGTCTGAAATGAAGTGGACAATGAGAACTCCGAGGAAGCATGTGAGCTGGGTTATGAACAAAGAAAGTGGGAGAAACCGCAGCAGGCCAAGTCCTGGAAGATGAACAGGAGTTCGTCAAGGAGGGGCGGGTGATCGAGTCACTGGGCACAGCACATGCAAAGGCATGGAGGCAGTGGTCTTCCTGGCTCACATTAAACTCAGTGGCCGTTGGATTCCTTTACGACTGGCCATTCCTTCCCTAAACTCTGCAAACTAGGTGTGAACATGAGAACTTTAATCCCCACTGGCTGTGACCTTGATTCTCTTTAAATTCTTTACACATATCCTCTTATTTAATTCTGTTGGTATTGTTATATAGGTATAAGAATAGACTATCGCTTTCCTTGTTTTATGGAAGCATAAGGAGGTGAAGTGCTGTTTTCAAAGTTACCCAGTTATAGGGTTGCCAGATTTACAAAAACAAAACAAAACAAAACAGGGTGCACAGTTAAATATAAATTTCATAAACAATGAATGATTTTTTAAAAGTGTAAGTATGTGTCATGAAATGTTCGGGACATACTTAAACTAAAGAAGTATTTGCTGTTTCTCTGAAATTCAAATTTAACAGTGTCCTGTATTTTATCTGGCAGCCCTTCCCAGTTTTTTGAACATGGTTGCGCTTGCTTTTTCATTACCTGAGAAAGAAAAGGTAATGATAATTATCACCTGGATTTCTTGAGGATCTATTATGTGCCAGTGTCTTTTGAGTCCTGCTGTTTCGGGCACGCCCTGCCCAGCGTTGGGTGGCCCGCAGTTCCCAGCATGGCCACGCAGTGTCGCTCTCTGCCCATAGTACCAGGGTGGCGGCAGTGCCACCAGGCGCGAGCCGCCCATTCATCACAGCGCGGCGGCATCGCGCAGACAATGCGGGGAGCGGCCCTTGCCCGGGCCGGCGCGGCTGTCGGTACAAAGGATGCGCTGTTAACACGTGTACGGTAATAGGCTCCCCCACGGCCTCTTCTCGGGCCGCCCGCTCCCAGCCTGACTGATGGCCCCAGCCATCCATCTAAATTATGTCATGGGCGATGAGCATCCTCCTCTGTCCAGTCCGTCCTGCCGCCAGGGCCAGGCGTGGTCTTGGTGCGTTGTACCCTGCCTGGGCCAACCCTCACCTCCCACTCTGGGGAAAAAACCTTGTGTAAGGTGAGCACCTACTGTGTGCTGGGCCCCAGCCACTATCTCTTTGATTTTCATGCAGGGTGATGTGGTTTATTAGCCCATTTCACAGAGAAGGAAACTGAGAGTTGGAGCTGGGAAGTCTTTATTCTAAGGTCACACAACTCTGGGGTTTGCTTTATTGAGATAGAATTCACATACCATGAAATTCACACATGTTTAAAGTGTACATTTCAGTGATTCTTAGTATAACCACAGAATTGTGCAACTACCACCACAGTCCAATTTAGAACATTTTAATTCCCCTCAAAAGAATCTCCCTACCTGTTAGCAGTCATTTTCAAGTCCCCCTCCCCTTAGCTCCTGGCAACCACTACTCTACTTTCTGTCTTTATAGATATGCTTATTCTGGGTATTTCTTATGAATGGAATCATGCAATAATGTGACCTTTTGTGACTGACTTCTTTCACTTAGCATAGTGTTCTCAAGGTTCATCTCCATTTTAGCATGTGTTAGTACTTCATTCCTTTTTATTGCTGAATAATATTCCATTGTATAGATGTACTGCATTTTGTTTATCCATTCATCCGTTGATGGACATTGGGTTGTTTCCACTTTTTGACTATTAGGAAGAATAGTGCTATGAGCATTTGTGAAGTTTTTATAGGTATATGTATATATATGTATGTATGTGTGTGTGTATATCTATCTCTATCTCTATCTCTATCTCTATCTCTATCTCTATCTCTATCTCTATCTCTATCTCTATCTCTATCTCTAATCTATATATTTTCAATTCCCTTGAGTTTCTACCTAGAAGTGAAAATGCCGGGTCAAATGGCAACTCTATGTTTAATGGTTTGAGGAAATGCCGGACCGTTTTCAAAGAGGCTGCAGTATTTTACATTACATTCCGGCCAGCAATATATGAGGGTTTTGATTTTTCCACATTTTCACCAACACTTGTTACTTTCTGACTTTTTGATTCTATTTATCCAAGTGCATGTGAAGTGGTATTTCATCGTGGGTTTGATTTGCATTTCCTTGATGGCTAATGATGTTGAACATCTTTTCACGTGCTTATTGGACATTTGTATATCTTCTTTGGAGAAATATCTATTCAAGTCCTTTGGCCTTTAAAAAAATTGGGTTGTTCTTTATACATTCTGGATACGATGCCTCATCTCCCATTTTGTGGGTTATCTTTTTACTTTCTTTATGGTATTGTTTGCAGCATGAAAGTTTTAAATTTTGGTGGAAGTCCAATGTCTCTATTTTTACTTTTGTCACTTGTGCTTCGGGTGTTGGTTTAAGACTAAGAACCTAGCTCTGTTTGACCGTGAAGTTGGTGCTCTTTTTGCTGCATTGAGGAGACGGGCGTGCGACCTCTCATAGGGACCGTGGAGGGAGCTCGTCAGGACTTGGTGGTCGTGAAGGTGGTGAGGGTGTGGAGCTGGGGGGAAGACCAGCGACTCTGGAATCAAACAAATTTGGGTTCCAATCCTAGCAAGGCTGTTGCTTTCCTTGGTGGTTTGGGCAAGCCATTCAATACCTCAGAGTCACAGTTTACTCATCTGTATAACAGAGATAGTCATACCTATCCTCGAGGTTGCTGTGAGATTAAATGAGGGGTCGAAAGCACAAGGAATATGCTTAATGAACGAAGCTGGGATGATGATGGCCTCTAGGTTCTCCAAGGAAAGTCCCCAGCTTTCCACACCGCCTGAATGAT
The DNA here is from genome assembly GCF_000325575.1 of Pteropus alecto. NCBI lineage: Eukaryota > Metazoa > Chordata > Mammalia > Chiroptera > Pteropodidae > Pteropus > Pteropus alecto. The sequence goes on from NW_006430462.1 coordinate 1,441,619, forward strand.
GCAGGGCCCTGGACACAAAGAGAGACAACACCTGCCTCTGTCCTCAGATGCCAGGTATCAGGACACGCGGCAGACGGTTCCTGAATCTCTGTCCCGTAAACTTTTCTCTGGAGCCTGAAGACAAAGCATAGTTACCCTCTGACCTGTTGAAACCTGCGAGGGCTTCAGAGCTAACCAGAGGGAATCATTAGACTGTCGGGCGGAGGGCAGCAGTGGCTCCAGTCTAGACGTGGCCTCCTCTGAACCGCCCCTGGCTACCGAAGCCATTTGTCTGCTCTGGATTCTGCAAGGGAGTTTAGAGGTGGCTGAGGACCCGAGTCTGAAAGAGACATCAGAAAGGGAAGTGTCATAGCCCCTGAGTTACTGATGAGGTGGCTGAGGCTCTGAGAGGTGAAGCCAGTTGATGGAGGTCACACGGCTCCATCTTGAAAAGCAATACGAGGAAGGGCACCTTGCCTCCAGGCCCAAGAATCTTCAGGCATTGCCCTGGGACATGCCCTGGAGAGTGGACCTTTTCCAGGTGGGGTCAGGACCTTGGGAAGACGCCTGTCCATAATGTGCTTCCCCTGATCTTCATTAGGACAAGGGGCTTTGGAGCCACACAAATCTGGGCTGGAGTCCAGCAACACCAACTACTCTCTGACCCTTAGTCTCTTAGTCTCTGACCCATCTGTCTAATGGGGATACTTGTTCCTGTCTCTAGGGTGGCTGTGAGGATGAAACAAGAACCGAGCTTTGTATGAGCTTTGTATGAATGTGGCCCCAAGTGAGCACTTGGTAATTGAGACTATTACTAGGATTACTAATAACTCAGATGAGAGCTTTGCAACAAATACAGACTAGGGACTCACACTGAGATGACTGAGAGATGGTGATCAGACCGTTCTCCCAACCCTTGATGTCCCAGACACAGGCCTGAGCTGGTATTTCCAGGGCAGCAGGAAGCTGAGGACTCCATCCACTGATAGGCAGAAGTGGATAAAATTGATTCTGGCCCAGAGGCTGCAGGTTGCAGGGCAATTTCTGAATGCAGATCTGCAGGAGATGAGAAGACTGTGGGTCACTGCTCTGCTGACCCCAAATAGTGGTGGATCAGGCTGGCCATTGGCTGACTGGGCCTCCTGTCCCAAAGCCAGGGCTGTGGTGCTGAGACATCATGGGGTTGGCTCGGCCTTGCTGTTCCTACAGGTAGACAGACTGACGGGCAGGTGGTCAGGCTCACGTCCACCCGACTGGGGGGACATCAGCCATTTCTCATCAGTGCTGTCTCCTACCTCTCCTGCATCCTTCCAGAAATTTCTTTTCCTGATTCTTGCTTCTTCTTGTGATCTCCAGGGCTTGGCTCTTAACAAGCACTCAGTTCACACCTGCTGGGCGTTGAATGGATGTTGTCTCTTCAGACATGAGGGTGGAACTCTTATCCTTAGCCCAATGGCCACCTCCCCAAGCTGTGGCTGTTCTTGGCATGAGGACACCAGTATTAGGGCTGTGTCCAGAGCTCTTAACCTGCCACATACTCTTGTCTCTGTGGCTTCACGTGGAGACATTTGGACATAGGCCACGGTAGAATCTAAATCCATGGCTTCCTTGCTGGATGTATGGGGCGTGGCCTCTGCGAGCATGTTTTCTTTTCTGTATAATGGGGTAATAGTTCCTGCCTTGTGGTGTTTGAATGAGGATTGAATAAGTTAATATAACTTAGGTGGCGAGGTCTTGTCCATGGCAAGACTTTGATAATAACCAGGCTTCATTATTCCAGTGGGAAGGAGTTGGATGGGTTACGATGTGCAGATGTGTAAAAGACTCAGCCTACTTGCAAAGTAGCCAGAAGGGACCAAGGTTCGGCTTTTCCTGGTGCTGTGATTGCAGGCGAGCCACTTGCCTCTTCAGAGCCTCAGCCGTTTTATCAGTGGAGTGGGAGCCGTCTAGTATCTCCCTGGTGGGGTTGCTGTGGGGGTTCAGTGAGGTGGGAGTGGAAAGACTGAGCACAGTGCCTGGCCCAGGAAGGGTGTCTGCAAACAGCTGCTGCTGAGGGACAGGAAGAGGAGGAGGGAGGGCAGCAGGAGAGGGGAGAGGAGTCGGGCAGGAGTCAGGGGGATGCACTCTGGGTAACGACGCATAGAACCTAGTTCCATTCATGCCTCCACCTCACTAAACAACTTTAGGTGAGGTTGCTCATCGTCTCGCCTCGGTTCCCAAATTTATCAATGAAGAAGTGGAACAAAAATTAACAAGGTCACAGGAAGCGCCTGAGTTGCTCAAGTTCATGGTCCAGGGCTGTCTGGTGACGTCACCCCTCAGCGTTAACCTGCTCTCCTGGCAGCTGGGGTCAAGAAAGAGTAGACCCTTGTTCCTGGCCACCTCCTGGGCACAGGCCCTGACCTCAGGACCACATGTTGTTGTGTTTACTGACCCCACGAGGTAAGAACAAGTTGAGAAAACTGAGGAAGCTGAGGGCATGCAGCCATGAAGTGGTGGGCCGTGTGGAAACCTGATGTCAGATTTTTCAAGCCTACAAGCTTTACTAAGAACCTATGTACATTCCTTCTGCTGATCACAGAGCCAGTCTCACAAGCAACTGCTCAGCTCTCAGGGGCTCACAGCCCATTGGAGCAGAGGTCCCACCGATGTAGTCTGTGAGGGGTGCGCTGTGAGTTCTTCCCCGTCTGCCCCTTCGACATTTGGTGCTGCAGAAGTAGGGTGCACGTCTGAGGAACCCCACACTGTGAGTGCAGCTGGGATAGAGGCCGCATCTGCCTTGGTCACCATCCTCTCTCTCTACTTGGCACCATGCCTGGTACAAAGTGGATATCAGGAGAAATGATAGGTGGGTCAGTGGGTGCTCTGTTCTAGTTTCTCCTTTCTGCCATACCTAGCCAAGTGTCTATATGGGGGTAAGTGCTCATCTCATCCAGTAGAACTGGCCAGTCTTAGAGCAAGAAAAGCCTTTTGAAATTCTATAATGAATCCTGTCTCATTTTACAGATGGCGACATTCTTAGCTTGACTGCTGTAACGAATATCATAGACTGAATGGCTTTAACAACAGGCATGTATTTCTCACAGTTCCGGAGGCTGGGAAGTCCAAGACCAAGGTCCCCACAGAATTGTACTTGGCAAGGAACTTGGCCTCTGTGAGCCTCAGTTTCCTGACATGAGCCCACATGTTTTGTCTTGTGAGAGCACTGATCCCATTCACGGCGCCTCCACCTCAGACATGATCACTTCCCCAAGGCTCCACCCTCCTAATACCATCACGCTAGGGGATTAAGCCTTCAAAAACATGAATTTGGGGAGGACACGACCATACATTCAGTCTACAGCAGGGATAGTGAGACCCCGAGGGGAGAGCGACTTATCCAAGGACACAAAGTGGGTCCACATAGAGCCAGGCCTGGAACCCAGATCTGACTCTCCTTCTTCCTCTCCATTATGGCCAGGTGGGTTGATGTCACCTGCACAGGAAGGCCTGGCCCATTGTTCTCTCCTAGCTTCTGGTGGCCTCAGGCATTCCTTGGCTTGTAGAAGGCTTTCTCCCTGTGCCTTCTTCTGTCTCTTTGAGTTCAAATTTACCCTTTTTGTAAGAACACAGTCATATTGAACAAGGGCTCACCCTCATGACCTCATCTTAACTCTGTCATCTTTAAAGATCCTATTTCCATCTAACGTCGCATTCACAGGTGCTTGGGGTCAGGGCTTCCGCATCCTTTTTGGGGACACAATTCAACCTATAGTGAAATATACATTGTGCAGTGTTTTTTGAGCACATGGTACCCAGAACAAAAGGGAGAGGGATGGGGACAAGAGCTAGAAGTGGGGACCATCAAGGGCCTGTGGACCGAGGTAGATGGGAGGTGAAATATGTCTCTGGGCCTGCAGGGGGCACACTAGGAGATGGGCCTAGAAAGGAAGGTGAAGCTGATGGTGAGGCATTGAGTGCAGGTGCAAGAGTTAAAAATCGAACCACTCGGACATTCCTTAGGAGTAAATAGTAGTCTCAGGTTGATATGCTAAAGAGCTGTAGAAACAATGTTTGTTTGTTTGTTTGTTTGGAGTGAGAAGCCTGTGTTTTAGAACTCAGTTCATCTCCATCCCTCATTTTTTACAAGGGAAGAATCTGAGGTTCTGAGTGGGTAAGTGACTCTGCCAGGTTCATGCAGCCAGCAAGGGCCAACAGGGGCACTGGAAGGTGATTTCTTCTGCTTCCAAGTCTTGAGAGCGTCTGGCCCTCTCTGCAATTGTAAAAATGCTTTTTCAAAACACAGCAGCTGCTGCCAGTGACAATAGAAGCCATTTCTCAGGTTTCGCTCATCTACATCTCTAGGGGTTAGTAAATTTGCAACCAATTTTCAGGGATTTCAAATTGAATGTCTAGGTGGATTCTGCTGAGACACAGAGAAATGATCCCTAGTTCCTACGATTATCTTACAAAGGGCTGGGCCAAATATTCACCATCCAGTGAGTGTTTACTAACTACTTGCTGTGTGCCAGGCCACTGAGATGAGGGGTGAGAATTCAGAGCTTTAAAAAAGAAAAGCTCTCTCAGAATCCAACAATACTCTTATTGCCTCAGCTTTATGGAATTCAGAGTCTAATGAGACAGACAGTCTCACACATGGATGATTGGAATCTAGGAAGGATGATTGGGGCCAGCCCAAGGGACAGTGGGGGCTCCAGGGAAGTGGCTGACCAGCCTGGGAGGCAGAGGAGGCTTCCCAAAAAAGATGATGCCTGAGCTAAATCTTGAGAAAAATGATAGAATTCACCAAGTATAGGAGAGGAACAGGCGGGCATTCCGGGTGGGTGGAAGGGCGTGTGCAAAGGCTCAGAAGTATAATGTTTCATAGAAAGCCATTAAATTCACCTGGCCTCGAGGCTGGAGAGGCTGGAGTATGGGGAGAAGACGGGGAGAGATTAGCAAAAGCCTTAGAAGTTGTGAGAAGGAGCTTGGGCTTTATCTAGAGGTAATAGGGATCTAGGGAAGGCTTCAGAGTAGAGGAGTGACCTATTAATATTAATATTGGCCTTTCTTGAGAGACCCCTCTGGCTATCATGAAGGGAAGAAGTGGGAGCATAGGCCATGGGGCCAGTAAAGAGATGGCTGCAGTTGTGCAAGTGCAGGGTATTTAATATTAATAACTATTATTACAATATATCACTGTGCGCTAGGCACTGTTCGAAGCATTTTACATGTAACTCATTTAATCCTCAGACATCTCTATGAGCTGAAGTGCATGTAAAGCTCTTAATCTGGGGCCTGGCATATTGTAAGTACCAACAAATTATCTATATGGTGTTAGAAATCTATCTGCACTGTTTGCTCCGTATCATAGCTGAGGATTGAGGTTCAGACTGTTTAACTGACTTGCCATATTGGCTGCTGAGATTCACAGCCCAGATCTACTTTTGGGAAGGAACAACTATACCTTGACTGCCAGAGTGGTACCTGCTTTGGGTATCACCCAAGGTCACTCCCTTCTGGAAGCAGCCTGTGTCTAATGACTGATAGATTCAAGAAGATAAAGACCTGACCCCCCTGTCCTGACTTGAGATAGCTGAAGGGCCATCCCAGCTCCAGAGCCTCCAGGGGGTCCACTGAGACCTTTGTTGGAGCTTCATCACAGCTCAGCTTCTCCCTATGTCCAGTCCTGCTTCCTACACCTCTTTTCCATGGGGTTCGATCCCAAGGCACTTCCTACTGAACATCCTGCATGTGAAATTCTGTCTCAGAGTCTGCTTACTAGGGACTGACTGGTGACACTTGTCCACAGGAGCACAGCCAGTAACCAGCAGAGCCGATGCATAAGTGAGGGTTCTCCAGAGAAACAGAACCAATAGGACATATATAAATATATAGAAAGGGATTATGAGAAATTGGCTGACATGATTATGGAGGCTGAGAAGTCCCACAATCTGCTGTCTGCAAGCTGGAGACCTGGAAAGCTGGCAGTGTAGTTCTAGTCCAAACCTAAAGGCTTACGAACCAAGGGAGCCAAGAGTGTAAGTCCCGGTCCGAGGCTGAAGCCCAAGAACCATGAGTGCCAATGTCCAAGGGCGAGAGAGGGTGAGTATCCAGCTCAAGCAGAGAGAAAGCGAATTCATACTTCTTTTACCTTTTTGTTCTATTCAGGCCCTGGACTGCATGATGCCCATCTGCATTGGTGCAGGTGATCTTCTTTATTCAGTCTATCGATTCAAATGCCAGTCTCTTCTAGAAACACCTGCACAGACACATCTAGAAATAATGTTTTACCAGCTATCTGGGCATCCCTTAGCCCAGTCAATTTCACATGTAAAAGTAACCATCATAGCCGGACAACAAACCTTGACTCACTTGAATTCAGTGCCTCCATTCTGCCCTCAAGCCATGCTACCTGGGTCACGTCTCTCTGACATTCTGAACTTTGGTTTCCCTATTTACAAAGTGAGAGATGTATCAGTCCCTGTCTTAGCTAGCTCATGCTGCCATAATAACCTAGTACAGACTGGGGGGCTTAAACAACAGATGTTCATTGTCTCAGTTCTGAAGGCTGGAAGTCCAAGATCAAGGTGCCAGCAGGTTCTCCTTTTGGGCTGCAGATGGCTGCCTTATTGCTGTGTGTTCATGTGACCTGTCCTTTGTGTACACACAGGGAGAGAGAAGGGGAGAGCGAGCTCTCTGATGTTACCTCTTATGAAGACACGAATCCTATCAGATCAGAGTCCCACCTAAATTATTTCCTTAGAGGCCTTATCTCCAGGTACAGCCACACTGGTGGGTAGGGTGTCAACAGATGAATTTTGAAGGGACACAAATATTCAATCCATAAGAGTCGGTTTAGTGCAGCTAAGTCCACATGGAGGTAACAAATAGCTCCAAAAATCATCATGACTTACAAAGATAAGGTGACCAACTTGTCTTGGTTTTCCCAGGAGATTTTTTTTTTTAATTGTGGTTTTGGTGCTAAAGCTCCTGCATTCCAGGAAATCCTTCAGTCCCAGATAAATAGAGGCCATTTGCTTGTGACTGTCCTGGTTTTAAAGCTGGAACCCCCTCAGGCTTTGGGAAACTAGGACAGTTAGTCACCCTTTAAAAAAATAAAGGTTTATTTTTCCCTCAGGTTGCATCTCCGTCATTTACATTTCTATCATGTACATCACAGTCCACGTTGGCTGCTGCTCTGTTTCAAATGGTTTTTACCTGCAGCTCAGGTCACTGGAGCAGCTTCTCTTCAGCACATTGCTGGTCTGGAGGCAGAGGAGAAAAAGAGACACAGAGATGCATGCATCGTCTCTTAAAATTCTGCCCAGAAGTGAAGTGTTATCGCTTCTGCTCTCGTTTCATTGGCCAGAACAAGTCATATGACCATGGCTGCCCAGAATGGAACGGGATGGTATAACCCTTCTTCCAGGAGGGGGCGCCTCTGGGAAGGGATCTGGGATATTTGAACGCTGCTTGGAGGAGGTGATCTAAAACATCTTGGGCTATGGCTAGACCCTTCTTTCCAGAACTGGGGGCCTCCTCGCCGTGTCTGCAATGTTCTGCCATGCTAATGATTTGAAACAGTGGCTAATTTGACAAGCCAATTGGAGTTCCCATGATTGCATTTGACTTTCTGACTAATGACAAAAGATGAACTCCCTTTTCTTAGTGCAACTTACAGTTGGATAGCCTTGGGCCATCACCCGATCCCGACGTTCAAAATGTTGCCTTGTAAATTGTCTAATAAAGTAATAAAGGAAGGGACTTGCTGAATGATTTGTCTTTTAACCATTGTAATGGGATTTTTTTGTAACATTGTTTTATGTTAGAATGCAAAAATTATCACACATAATTAGAATCATTTCAATTCAAGTCTCTGCCAGGCCTCTGACATATTCTGCAACTTGTGCCACGTCGAGCAAGTCAGCTCGTAAAACCTAATCAAATAAAAATTTAAAATGCAGTCAGATTTGGAGTGGTGCAGTGTAGACTGAAAAGGAGGGCTGCTTGAGCCAGCGTTGGAGGGAGGCTAAAGACAGAGGGGAAGAGGAGGAAAGAGACAAAAGGAAGGTGGAAGAGAAAAGACCATCTTCTATTCAGGGTCGTTAGGTCTGCTTTCCGCTGGGGCAGTCTGTGACCAGACTGGCTGTGGGTCAACCTCGAGGCTCTTAATTACTGCCCCTTCATCCCCACTCAGATCCGACATTTGTGCCCCTGGGTTTCATTTCATTCAGGCCGACCAGATCCCTGCCTGTGCATCCTCTCAATATTTAATCCTAATCATGCAGACACATGCATGGATCTATTTATCCACAAAAGCTGCAGTATAAATGTTTAACCAGAAGAGCACACGACAACTCAGATCATCTAACAGACAAGCTTCTCCAGGGGCGCAAGGACGAGCGGGCTGTCTTGCTCTGGGGAGAAGATATTTATCGAGAAAAATGTCCCTGGTTCCCAAAATGTCCAGGTCAGGTCTTGGGGGTGGGGGTTAGCAAAATGTTGCTTTGTTCAATTGGCTTGAATAAGAAGCTGCTTGCCTCTGAATGGAGCTCCCAGGTGGAGAGTAAGGAATGCCTCCTTCTACATGGTGATGGGAGTGTAGGTCCTTTAATTGTCCCATGATGTCCCTCTACACTAATGACAGCCTAATTATCTTAACTGGGGCCTGGGATCTAGTTCCAGGCAGGAGGGTTATCTGCCCAGGCTGGGATGTGTGGGTGGCGTTGCAAGATCACGTAGGAGCAAGTGATGTGCAGCAGTAAAGTCACACGATGAGGGGGAAGTGATGCCATTAGAGAGTGGCAGCATGGCTCATGGATATTTTGAGCACTTGTACCCATGGCCAGCACCAGACCCAGCTCCCGATTCATCAGTATTACAAATCGGCATGGTGGTAAGCAGGCTGTCAGCAACTTTCGTATTTGCCTGAAGTCCAAGGAATGACGATGGAAGTATATTTCAGAGAACACCTGGTGAGAATGCAGGGCAATATCTCCTTCTGTGGTCCGAGAGCATGGGCATGGGCGTTGGGGCCTCTGGGTTCAAGACCCAGGTGCCCCACTAAAGTGCTATGTAACCTTGGGCCTGAGCACCCTCCTGGCATAAGCATTGCTCACACCAGCACAGCCTGTTATGGGTTGCAGACATTTTTTGCCTCCTCTGTGTCTTACTTCACGTCCTCAGTGAGGAGTTGAGGTAAGGGGGAAGGAGCATGACGTTCCTCTTACAGGTGAGGAGACCGAGGCTCAGAGAAGCAAAGTGCCTTGCCAAAAGCTTGACAGCTTGTAAGTGACAAGGTCACAGTTCAAGATCACAGTTGAAGGTCTTTAGCAAAGTAAGCGGGGTAGTAGGTATGCATTCATTTTACAGATCAGAAATGAGAGGTCGTGGGTGGAAAGCTGAAAGGCTTGCCTCTCTTCAGAACTCGAGATTTACTTAAAAAGGGAGAGGGAAAAATGACTCCCATTCTCTTGCTCTCACTCTCATTCCCTCCATCTCTCTCTCTGTCTCTCTCTCCGTCTCTCTGTCTCTCTGTCTCTCACTATGTCTAGTGTTTTAACTAAAAATAAGAGGAAAAATGACTCCCATTCTCTTGCTCTCACTCTCCATCTCTCTCTCTGTCTCTCTGTCTCTCTCTCTCTCACTATGTCTAGTGTTTTAACTAAAAATAAGTGGGCATAATCTCTCTTCCTTATCACTTTCTTCCTTCCTTCCTTCCTTCCTTCCTTCC
>NW_006430462.1:1451586-1476393 GCF_000325575.1 Pteropus alecto
AGAAAACAGAACCCACTCCATGTATTTCAAGCAGGAAAATATTAAATATAGGGCATTTTCAATGCTTAGAAAATGGTTGGGAGACCAGGTTGCTGCTGCACCCCTTAGGAAAGCAGGGTGTGCAGCCATCATGGAGCACCACCACTGACGTTCTTGGCTACCCACAGCACCAGGGTGGTGGTTTATCAGCGAATGCCCTGAAGATGCTGGAAAAAACCCTCAGGTTTCCCTTCAGCCAAAGTCCATGCATTTGCCCTCTGCTATCGGAACAATAACACTTTCTTCTTCTCTCCTGCCTTCCAGTGTGAGCACCTCGCACCGGGGAACCTAAACTGGAACTCTGCTGGCAAGGGACTCAAGGAAATGTAGTTCCCAGGCTTCCAGTCCGTGTGACACAGAGGAGCACATGGAAGGGAGCATGCATGATACTGACGTGCCAGCAAGCCGGCTCACTGTCCAGCATTCACTCCACCTCCCCAGTGGTTTCCCAACTGTCCTCGGGGTCCCCAAGGAATGCGAGATCTGCCAGGAGGCATTAATGGGGTACACAGAAGGACCTCAAGCTCACTTCCTACGTTTAACCCGAGAAACTCTGCCCATTTTATTCATTGGATCTTATTTGAAAAAATATTACACATGCACAAAGTTTAACTCTCTGTATCACAGTGCACTTGGTTGAAGAATGTTAAAGAAAAAACCATTCTGAAACTTGTCAAAATCGCAAGGAAGACTTTATTCAAGACTATGGCGATAGGGGAGAAAGAACGAGTGGGAATTTATAGCCAGGGAGCAGGTTGAGGGTAATGGTGATGCGTGGAACATTACTAAGAGAGGACATCGAGGGTAGGGGGCATTCTTGCTGCTGACTTAACAGGATTCTTGCTAGGGCAGGCCGGGGTGCCAGATGTCAGGGCTGGGGGGTTCTCGCTAAACTTACTTAGCGGAATTCTTACAGAGGAGTCAGAGACTATCTTGCTTTATCTTCTGTTTTTCTGGATCCTAAGACCAGGTCTTGTCCCTCTTCCGGCCCACAGCCCTGGTGCATAGCAACTCATGCAAATGGCTGCCTGAGGGTAGAGCAGACCCAACATACCAAATTTCCACTTAGGTTCGGCTGGGATCTATACTTCTGTGGTTTTATTTATGATTCGGTTTGGTATTCTTTGATTCCTTAGCATTCTATCTTCAGCTTCTATAGCCCTTTGATTTTGTATTTTTTTTGATTCTAGACTTGATGATCTTGTGATGTGGATTTTCTGGCTCAATTATTCCAAGAAAGATTTTGTTTTTGAATCAGTGTGTCTGAACCCCTCTTGTGAGACACTGGTTGTTACTGAGGTGGGGCACCAGGGGTGGGAGTGTTTGATGGGGGAGATGCCGACTGAGCTGCAGTCTCCTGTGTTGCCTGAGTCCAAGGTCAACACCAGAATAGCCGCACCTGCCATCAGATATAAGGAGCCAGTGGCCAGAAGAGTGAGATGATGCCAGGTGGTTAAGGGCTGTGTATATGAAGTATGGAGTAGGGGGTGAGGAGCAATGATGGAAGTAAAGCAAACATCATATATTTGACATGAGAGGACTAGGATGCTCTGAAACCATTGGGTTTGGATAGCTCCTATGGTTCTTTCTCTCTCCTTTCCTTTCCAAACTATTGCCATATCATTTCCTGCTCCCTACCAGGTATCTGGCTAAAGCAATCCACATATTCCATGTGGGTCAGTTAGTAAGTTATCAGTCCTAGGTTACTTATTTGAGCCTGAATGGGGCTAACACAATAATAATAATGACAATGAATGCTGAATTAGGAAGAGCTGAGCTACTGCCTCAAGCCTCATGAGCAAAGTTGTTTTTTTTTTTTTTTCCTTTTACCATTGTAAAGTCTACTGTAGTCTGGGGCAGCTGTGCTCCATGTGGTGACTCAGTAATCCAGGCTCGTTAAATCTGTGCTTCCGTGTCTCAGCATGAGGTTTCCTCATTTGCAGGGGATGAGAGGGACCATAAACTGCCTCTGCTTGGAAATGATGCTCATCGCCTCCACCTGTAGGACCAGTCACATGATGCCACCTCTGCAGAAGGGGGTTGGGGAGAGTAGTTTTCTGTGTCCAGGAAGGGTGGATATGAGACAGCATTTGGTGAACTTATGGTGCCATTTCTGCTAGAACTATCATGTCTTTAATCTCCATTACTCTATATTAATTATTTAAATAATTAAAGATTCTTACAGATGAGGAAACTAAGGCCCAGAGAGGTTGAATAACTTGCCTAAACTCTCACAAATAATAGCAAATCCAAAATTTAAACTCGGGTTTGCATGCCACCAAAATCTGTGCCCTCCACTGCTCAGATGATGGATTCTCAGAGGGTGAACCCGCAGATGGGGTACCTGGTGGGGTGACTACCTTCACCCTCAAATGACAGCATGCAAACGCCTGCCTGTCTGCCGGTGGTAGCCAGGCCTAGACCCATTAGAGAAAACATCCTTGGCCGACTTGGGGGTCCCACACCGTGGATGTGACACTTTGCAATAGGCAATCGATGGTTCCTGACAATTTTTTTTTATTTAGGCAAGAAATGTGGAAAGCATATTTTGATCTTTGATTTTCTTCCATTTGCCATCTCTTTTTCATTAGGTGTTCAAACTTAATAACCTGCTAGAGTTGGTATCAAGTTCAGAAGTCGTTACGAGAGGGCGGAGTGGATGGCTGTGATGTTTTCCCCTCCTGCTGCTCTGTCTGTAAGTCCGTCTGTTTCTCTCGCCCTCCATACCTGATCCTTTTCACTCAAAAAGTCACACCCACTGTGGGTAAAGCAAGAGGCTGCCTGGTGTATAATTTCTGGAGCATTCTATTAGTCTCTCTCCCACCTGAGCCTGTGCCTAAAATTTCACCATTCAAGTACCTTCCCATTATCTTGAAAGAATTCTTATTTTTAAACAAGATGCCTGAGTCAGGTAGCCATGTCTCGGTAGTATATACCTTTTCAGTGGCTGGGGAAAAATCTTCAAGGAAGCAGATTTCAGAGGGGAAAGAAAGCAGGGACACAGAAATGGTGCAGTCGAGGCAAGAATGTTGATTTAGGGTTGAGTCCCACGTATGCCACTGGCCCTGGAAATGGGCCTGATGAGTCATCCAAACTCTCTGATCCTGTTTTGTCATCCAGAAAATGGGGATGCATCAGATATTTCTTCCAAGGTCACAGAGAAAATCAACAGAGATGAAAAAGACAACTTATATTGACACTGTGCTTTACCCATGGCAGGAAAATATTTAAAAACATTAGCTGGGGTCCTTTCTCTCTCTCTCTCTCTCTCTCTCTCTCTCTCTCTCTCTCTCCCCCTTTAAAAACTATTAAACTTGTAAGATAGGTAACTATTCTTATGTCACAAACCTTACAAAAAGGCCTCAGACTAGATTTGTCTCTCTCTTCTCCTCCTTCTCTCTCTCTCTTTTTAAATTCTGTGGATTTGTTTATGTCCTGTGGCCAATCTCATCATTCAGGCAGCAGCCAGACCACGCAGCATTCATTGCCATGGGGAAATAATGACACAGCAGAACACAAACAAATAAGGAGTCGCATTCTGGGCTTTTCAGTTTTAAAAAGTGGCCCCAAACTGGGCATATTGCAAAAGGTTTGGAAGCGTGTAAAAGCAAAGCATCCAAGTATCTAAGACTAGCAAGGACTCCCTGAACCGCGGAACAGTTAATGGGAAGTGAAGGGAACACAGACACTGGGACTTCCTGAGAAAGAGCAGAGAGGGTGTGAGGTCAGGAGTGAAGGAGGGTGTCTACAAAGCACCGCAGGCCGCACAGGTGCAAGGTCAGCTCAGCAGAAGCCAGTGGGATAAATACATCACCAAGAACCAGATGACTCCTCTTCCTGATACCCAAGGATGGCCCCAGTGAACCCCACCTGGAATTCATACTCTCACGCAGTCTCTCCATTCATTCAGCAGTGTCTGTGTAGTCAGTAGTGTACAGAGGAGGTGCTGCGTGACTTCTGAGGTGAGGTCATAAAGGACTTTGCAGCTTCTGTCTCATTCTTTTGGATCTCTTACTCCGAAGGAAGCCACGTTGGGAGGAAACTGAGCAGCTTAGTGGCAAGGCCCATTAAAAGTACTGCACCCAGTTATAATGTATGTGTAGGGGAGAGGTAAGTTTTTCCTCCATCATCAGTTCTGACATCACTTGACTGTTCTACGATTCAATTCAGCTCTGACACCATTTACCTAGAGATACCATCAGATCCCAAAGGGTAAGTGTTTAGTCCTGTCCTCCACCCCCCATCCCCAGTTCAGATGCCAATCACAACTCCAGGTTGTCACGTAGGCTTCTGACCAACTGGCTGTAGATTGGAGGGTCCCATGATCCCATCTTTAAGTTTGAATAATTTGCTCACAGAAAACCCATTGAGTTACTAAATCACTGGTGTATTATAACAGGATATAACTCAGGAGCAGCCACACAGAAGGTATGTGGGAAGAGGTGTGGTGCTTCCATACTCTCTCTCCAGGCACTTCACTTTCCCCAAATCTCCACGAAGCTCTCTGCACTCTGTCCTTTGGGGTTTTTATGGAGGCCTCATTATGAGTGGCTCACAGAAAACCCATTTAGTTACTAAATCACTGGTGTATTATAACAGGATATAACTCAGGAGCAGCCACACAGAAGGTATGTGGGAAGAGGTGTGGTGCTTCCATACTCTCTCTCCAGGCACTTCACTTTCCCCAAATCTCCACGAAGCTCTCTGCACTCTGTCCTTTGGGGTTTTTATGGAGGCCTCATTACTTAATCTTGATTGATTAAATCATTGACCACTGGCAATTGATTTAACCTCCAGCCCCTCTCCTCTCCTCAGAAGGCAGAGGGTGGGAATGAAAGTTCTAACTCTCTAATCATGTGATTGATTCTCCTGGCAACCAGTCTCCATTCTTATGGAAGGTCCAGAAGTCACCTTCGCATAACAAAAGACATACTGATCACTCTCATCGTTTAGGAAATGCCAAAAGTTTTAGAAACTTCACATCAGAAATAGGATGAAGACAAAATTATATTTCTTATTATATCACATCCCTGTAGAGAGATGTGAGGCCTTGGCCAACAGACAGCATGAACTTGCCAGGCATGTGAGTGAGTCACCTTGGAAGTGCAACCTCCGGCCCCTATCAAACCTTCAGATGAGGCTGCAGCCCCAGCTTACACCTGACTGCCACCTCATGAGAGACCTGGAGCCAGACCACCCAGCTAAGCTGCTCGTGAATTTTTGATCTACAAATAGCACATGACATAATAAATGTTTACTGTCATTTTAAGCCACTATATTTTGGGTAAACATTTTTATGAAGCAATTGATAACTGATACACGCAAGTTGGCATACTGTAATCTCTCCAGAATTTAGACACAGCCCTGGAGAAAAGGGGCAGTTGACACCAAGCGGACTATGATTGTGTTTCGCCAACTGGCAGAACACAGGCTTGTCTAGAATTTCTGTTCAATTACAGAAAAGTGAACTTATATTTCTAGACTGCTTGGGTTTCTAGACCACCTGTGCTGGGCAACCCATTCCCAAGGGCTTTTCAGGACTGTGGGAGTCTGAGGAAGCCAGGACAACAGTCACTAGATTTTGGGGACAAGGATGCCCTTTTCCTCAAATGGGCAAGTAGGGCACCTGAAGATATATATAATTCCCCAGTTCTGGAATTTGGGGACCAGTCAACCTGTGCATGTCTCTTTTGGGGGCTCCTTTTGGCTCCTCACCGTACTCCCTCCCGTGAACACACACGAGCTCTGCTTGACGCTCAAGCCCTTCAATTTGTCTCGTTAGAAAACCCTTGTGTTAAAGAGACCATTAAAAAAAAGAGGGAAAGATAAATTGCCTGGAGCTGCAAGGCCCAGGAGGAAAGGAGAGAGCAGGTGATGGAAAATAGGTCTGTGATTAGAGGGCGGGGGGTGGCGCGGGAGCCAGAGAAGGCAAAAACCTCCACTGGAGATGTCAAAATATTTGAAAACCCTCTTCCTTTGGTGAATTGAGTTACCAAAATGATTTTTTTTTCTTTTTGCACACAGAGAAGAGTCTGGAAGAGGGGTTAAGAGCTCCGTTCCCAGAGTCAGCAGAGCTTGGCTCTGTCCGTTTCTAGCCGCTTTCTGACTTCAGGGAAGTCTCTGAACCTCTCTGACCCTCTGTTTCCTCCTCGAGAAAGAGGGATCATGATAAGCCGGTAAAAAGGACCCTGCATCTCCCCACTCTCTTTGTACTCATGTCCATTGCAATGTGACTTTACAGCTCCTTCCATCTTGAGGTGAGGTCCTTTTTTCCCACCCCTTGATTCTGGGCTGTCCGTGTGACTTATTTTGGCTAATAGAAAGTGGCAGAAGTGACAGTATGTCAGTCCTGAGCCTAAGTCCAAGAGACTTTGTTCGCTCTGTTCTCTTGCCCCCATAAGAAGCAGCTCAGGCTAGCCTGTTGGAGGATGAGAGGCCACGTGGAGCTGATGTGAGCTGTCCCAGCTGAGGCCATTTGAAATACCTGGCACCCAGGTGACTATAGATGCATCAGTGAGCCAGCCAATATCTGCTAAGACAGACCCCGAAAAGTGGAAGAGCCAGCTGACGCATAGACTCATGGATGACAATGGATAAATGAGTATTGTTTTAAGCCATTAGGTTTGGGACTGCTGACAAATGCCTCTGATTCGGTAGTGGGTCCGAACTTTGAAACCTCTGCCTCTGGAGGCCTTGGTGAGTACGTCGCTGTGGGAAGACTCGGAGGCAGCATCTTTGGGGGTGGGAGGGGTTAGAGGGAATGAAGTTGGGTCAGGGAGGGGATAAGGCATCAGCCAGGTGTTCCATACTCTCCCCTCACTAGCGCTGTCCCTGGACCAGCATCATTGTCATCTCCTTGGCCCCTGTTAGAAATGCAGACTCTCAGGTCCCACTCTGGCCTATGAACCAGAATCTGTATTTAATAATATCTCCAGGGACTCATGTGACGTAAAGATTTGTCCAGACACTGCTTCTCTCCCTATCTATGCTGATGGACAGTATTTTTTTTTTTAATTTCCAATCTATTGCAGAATGGCTCTTTTATAAAATACAGTAAAAAACAAATTTTAGAAAAAATAAATGAAAAATAAAATACATACAAAATCCAAGGCCCTGCTTTTTTATTACTAGATGCAATGGATATAAACTTGCTGTCCATCAAATTACTACGAAAGTTTCAAAATACTCTCTCTTTGCATGTACTGTATTGTGGACAGGGTTAGTTTGTGACCTGGGCTGGGCTGTGGACCACACCTTAAGTAGCATGAATCTGAAGTTAATGACAATGATACTAATACAAAATAATCACATGTGATTATGGGCCTGACGTCAGCTGATGGTAAGGATTTATAAGCCTATGTACCTTGGAACCTTCTCAACATCCAGTGAGGCAAGACAATGTTTTTATCTCCACTTTCCAGATGAGGCAGTTGAGGCTCAGAGAGGCTAAGTGAATTGCCCAAGGTCACACAGCATATAAATGGAGTAACCAGAGCTCACCTGTTTAGCCACTACACAGGAGAAGGAGGGAGAGGGAGGCACCACTAGTGAGAGGCACAAGGACACTGTCCTCTGTGCCCTGTGTGAGTGGCAGCTATCAAAAAGCCAGGCATGGAACACTTGCTGGGAACCTACCAAGCTGTCTGCCTGCCCTGGGCTGGGAGGATCTCACATCTGGCTCTTGGGTGTAGCCTGCAGGAAAGGAACCCAGCCCCTGGCACCACCCCAGCCTGCTGGGCTGCCAGGGGTGAGAGGCAAAGCTCACTAACAGCCCTCTCTCTCCTGCTTTCTCTTTCCCCTGGAGCCATGGGGGCTGGCAGAGAGATGAGGTGGGGTCTGGCAGGCTGGGTGATAGCTAGTTATCGACAGGTTGATGACTGCCACAGAAGACTGCCCGAGGACATTGAGACAGGAGCCACTTCTGAGGCCCGCTGCTGCTCGGGAAAGCTGGCTGCCAACGTCTCTGCCCAGGGCTCGGCGCTTCCCCTCACCATCTCATTAATCCTGATTTACAGAAAAAGGCAGCAGGCAGGGGCCCTCTTAACAGGCCGAGCAGGCGACTGATTTGCCTTCACTGAAGACAATAGTGCCCAGGAGACCTGGCACTGCTGAATTATTCAAATCAGCCGTGGCAGGGAAATCTGGGGACACAGAGTGGCAGGGTCTCCAGCCCCCAGACAGCCCTCCTTGTCTTTTGCTGGGGTGGTGGTACCCGGCACCTTGGCAGCTTGGGGAGGCCAGCGCAGGTCCCCTTGCCAGAGCTGCTCCCAGCCGCCCCTCCTCCCTGGATGAAAGTCGGAATTGGTGTTGATCATCTCTAAGCACCTTAGAGCTCTAGTAATGGATCCAACATTTCCCACCTGCTGGTCCCAGGGGTGATATTCTGACAAGGACTCTGGATGAACATGTGATGGGGGTGGGGGAGGATGAGGGCAGCAGGAGATGGCTATTCTACCAATGTGTGTGTATGTGTGTGCGTGCGTGTGCGTGCGTGTGCGCATGTGCAAGTACGTGTGATTCAAAGAAGTGAAGGACAAGGGGATGAACCCTGGCCTGGGCAAACCCTAGCTTCTGCTCCTAGAAAAAGGACATAATGAACAGGTAGTTTTCCTACTTAGAGATTTGCAGAGATTCAAGAGCAAAGATGCCTGGACCTGGAGCCTGACACTGGGTGAAGAGAGAGCACGCCACAGCATGGGGACTTCTAGCAGGAAGGGAGCTTTTGGAGAGCAGGAGGCTGTAAACCGAGGCCCAGAGAGAGGCAGGGATCTGAACAAGGTCATCAGTTAGTTTTAACCCAAACTGAGATTCAAAGTCATGGCGTCTGACTTGCCGTCAGAGGCTGTTGGTTAATAATAATATCTGCCCTTTATGGAGCATGGACAGTGAGCCAGGCTCTGCGTTAAGGGCTTTGTAATGTATTGTCCCCATTAACTTCATGGTAATCCCATAACACTGGTGTGACTAGTATTCCCATTCTACTGATAAGGCAACTGAGGCTTACGGAGACTCAACCACCAGGCAGGCTAGGAAGTGACAGATCTGGGATTGGAAAGGTGGTCTGTCTGATGCTGGGCCCTTAATCGCTGTGCTTCTGTGGGTGGTAAGAGGTACCAGGATTCCAGCCTGTCTCAAACTATCCCTCCTCGCCAAGGCTGTAGTGCCTGCACTATTTCCTTGTGATGGCTTCTGTGAGTTAAGCCCTGCGCCTGCCTACCTGTTGTCCCTCCTGGGGAGGAGCAGATAGAGTTAAGCCTTCTCAGAAAAACTGATTTTATAGCATCTAACAGTATCTGCCCTGAACCTGGGGAATCCTTGTGGAGTGGGTCTCTGAGGGTGGAAGGAATTTTACAAACGAAGAGATTCAGAATTTCTGGGCACAAAACTCACCTCTCTGGGGAAGTTAGTGTTTTTGAAGCCGGGATTGGGGTGGAGCGTGGGGGTGGGTGGCGTTAACTAACCATATGCATTGGTGGGAGGGCGTTTGCGTGGGTGTATGAATAAGAGTCTCGGCTTTTTTGCATCACCCAAATAACAATTACAATTAATAGTAGTAAAAAGAGTAGGAACAGTGACCTTATTGAGTTTGCTACATGCTAAGCCTTTCGTGTAAATGCAGAAGGTCGTTTAATCCTCAAGACCGCTTTATGAGGTTGGTATCTGTGAAGTCAGTATCAGAAAGTCCATTTTACAAAGGGTGAAACCAAGGTTAAGAAGGGAAGCTGTTCACCCCGAGTTAATCCCGCCGCTGGGTGTGAAAGAAGCTAGGAAACTGAACTGGCTTTACAACACAAACCTGTGGCCTTTAGGACACTCCGTGTGTACATACCCCTTTTCTGTCCAGCTTGAAGTCTCTCTCAACAGAATGGACCCCCTTTTCTCCTGCCCATGGTGCGCCCATTAGTGGCCCATTCACAGGGCTGTGATTTGTATATGGAGTCCCCCGAAGGAAGTCTAATCTTTTGAAGCAGCTCACACACACATTTGCCATCATGCCTTGACAAGTCCTGTCCCATGTCTTAGAGAAACCTATTTTTCCCAGGGAAACTCAGCTGGCTCCTATCCTCAGACCTATTCCCTTTTGGAATAATCAGCATCTGAATTAGGCCTCCGGTATTTGCATAGTGCACTGGGGGCTTCCCAGGATCCCCACCCCCTGTGGAAAAACCAAACTAAGAGTGATTTATCTCCTGGGTCAGATAAAGGTGACTAAATGCAAACTGGCCGATTCCTTTCGGCAAACAGTTCCCTGGGGAGGGCTCCTACAAGGAGGAGAAGAGCCAATCGATCAGAAAAATGCTTCGAGGTGACTTACAGGGGAGACTTAAAGGAAAAAGCCCTCGTGTTTTTACAGCCTCCAGCGACTCATTCAGCCAGTAAAACTCCTCAACCAACCCAGCCCAGGAGCAAAGAGGCAGGGGGTGGAGCAGCTCGTTTACTCGGCAAGCAAAGGGGAAACTGCAATGGTCGACCTCTGAGGCCTCCGGCTGTGTTTTTCATTCATCTACCAAGCATCTATTGAGTGCCTACTGTGTGTCTGCTAGGGAAAGGAACCATCTGCCTCTGCTTCTCCCCAATTCTTGACTTCCCTCTGCTTTCGGAGAACTTCTTATAACCTGGGAGCAGTCAGTGAATTTTGGAGACTGAATTTCTCTCAGAATCTCCTGGTTACCTCTCCCTCATTTCATCAAGGTGCAAGTCTCACCTGCTGGAAAGGGTAACTTGGTCTGGCAGTTGTCTGCAGACTTTCTCTGCAAAGGAGTAGATAGTACATATTTCGGGCTTTGTGGGCTAGCCGCTATATGGTCTTTGTCTTAATGACTCACTTCTCTGTGTGATACAAAGGCAGTATGTAGACGAATATGGCTGAGTAAGTAAATGAATATATAAATGAATGTAAACAAGTATGTAAATGATGGCATGGCTGTGTTCTAATAAAACTTTGTTTATAAATACAGGCAGGGGGCCAGATTCAGCACACACATGCCATCATTTGCTGACCCCTAGAACAGAGGATAAAAGATCTGATTCAGAGTCATTCAGATCTTCTATCTCCCCAGGCCACTTCTTTTACTGCCTTGCTATGTGGCCTTGGGAAGTTCGCTGCTTCTCTCAGAGCCCCATTTCCCTTCTGTAAAATAGGATAATGATAGCACCCATCTCCTGGGCTGTTGGATTAAACAAGACTATGCAGGGGACTTCACATAGCTAGTGTGCACACTGGTAGCTGTTATTTTATAATTAAGGACTTTAAACCTTCTGAAAAAAGCTCCCCCGCCACCCCTTGTTCTGGAGTCAGAGGAAGCTGGTGTGCTGGTGTTCTGATATTCTGCTGATAAGATTTCCATTACTTTCAAGTTAACACGCTTATATTTTAATGATTTGAAAAGGATGCAGAATGTATTTTCTTCGGGGCAAAAGGGGCTGGCAGGCCTTTCTTAGGGTGATGGTCAGTGAAACTCCAGCTACCCCCTAAGTCTCTTTGAGTCCAGCCTTTGGTTCCCTTTCCTGGCTCCAGAGGGACTGGCTGGGTGGAGCCAGCATGCCCAGTGATCCTCTGGTTGAGAGCTGATCACAAGTGGCCAATTAATCTATTACTTGCAGATACATTTTCCATTAGCAATGGTGGAAGCACTGACTTTGAAGCAATTAGTCAGTATAATGAACTTGAGTAGGGCAAACAAGAGGGACAGGTTAACCTCTTGGTTCCCAAAGGAGGCTGTGATAGTGAAGGAACAGGGCGATGACTGGGGAAAAGGGAGGTGCTGGATAGGGAGAAAGGTCCGTGAACCACACCCAAGCTCCCAGGTGTAGGATGTGGTGGCTTAGAGGCAAAAAGCTGGAGCTTAGAGCCAGGAAAAGGTGCTTTTCTATGTCACGTGGCCATGAGTGAATCATTTTAACCTTAGTTTTCTCATTTGCAAAATGCGGGTCATAACAGTACACACAGCATAGCATCATTGTAAGGATCAAATGAGACAAGTTGTAAGAAGTGTGTAGCCCAATGTTAGGCATAGGCAAATTCCCAATGGATGCTGGTCTCTCTACCATCCTCTCCTACCTCACTGGGGAGCATGAGGAGACAAAAAGGGACTTCTAAGGCTTAAAGCAACAGAAGCTTCTTGCTAAAATTGCTTTAACTCAGATCCATGACTGACTATCTTACAAAAGCTAGAATTCCAACAGGTGTCTTTGCTGCAGTCCTTATCAGTGACTTGAATTTCTGATGTGCATTGTGACTCTCCAAAAGGAATAGATCCAAATTCCCCAGACTTATTAGAATAAAACAATTTCTTTTTCTATCTCAGAGCAGTTCATAGGACTGGGAGTTTTTTGTTTGTTTGTTTGTTTTTCGTTTTTTTTTTTGTTTGTTTTTGTAAAAATAGTGGGAAATGATGCATTTGCCAAATTTTACCCAGGTTGAGTCTACCTCCCACAAAAGCTCCCTCAAAACCTTCTTCGTCCTCTGATCTCTGACTCGCTTTTGGCATACACGGAAATAGAAAGCCCATGTCTTATGTTTTTTTTTTCCCCATTGTCCATGTTGCCTGGGATAAGTAGATGTTCAATAGATCTAGAGTTTTGGTTGCCTTTCCAAGGAGACAAAGAGAGTATCAGGTGGAGAGATGAACAAACTGTGTTTTACAAGGCTATGGAAATTTCCAGAAGGAACTAGGGGCTTCTCCGGAGGTGAGGGGATGGTTTGGGATGGCTTTCATGTTCAGGATGACTTTCTACTTTAGCTTCCACTATAATAGCTTTGAAAACAATGAAATGGGAATACAATAAAATAGGAAAACAAGAGAGCAGTGGGCAGAAAGTGGTGGGTGTGGGGGGAGGCAGCCTATGGGGTGGTCCAGGACTGCCTCTCTGTGGAGGTGACTTTGGAGTGAGGCACGAGACATGAGATGAAGTCCACCAGAGAAAGGGCATTCCGGGTGGAGGGGACAGCAATGGCAAAGGCCCCGAGGTGGGAGCCAGCTTGGTGTGTTCTAGTCTCAGATTGAGGCTGGTGGGCTGAGTGTAGTGAGCCAGGGGAGGCAGGCCTGGAAAGAAACAAAGTCAAAGAGAAAATCAGAGTATAGGACCTTGCAGGCCCTCACACCCAATCTAGATGTCATTCAAACACACCAGTGGAGGGGGCCGTGCTGAGGAGGGACAGGATTGGTTTTTTAAAAGGCCCTCTGTTCATGCACACTGTAGCATGTATCACAAATCGGTTCCTTTTAATAGCTGAATAATATTCCATTGTGTGGAAATGCCATGTCTGGTTTATCCCTTCGTCCGTTGATGGACATTCACGTGGTCCCCACCTTTTGTCTGCTGTGAACATTAGTGGACAAGGATTTGTTGAAACACCTGTTTTCAGTTCTTTTGAGTATCTATCTATCTATCTATCTATCTATCTATCTATCTATCTATCTATCTATATCTATATCTACATATCTATATCTATATTTATCTCTTTTTTCTATTGGTTCTGTTTCTATATATAGATATATATCCAATATATATATATTTTCTAGATATCTAGGAGTAGAATTGCTACAGCCTGTGAATTTCACTCAATTAATTAAAAAAAAATAGAAAGTGTTTCTCTGGCTGTAGGGGACAAGAGTAGAAGCCAGAGCCTGAATAGGAGGCTGATGACCAAAGGTGATGATGACTCGGACTGGAGGGGCCATGGCGACCAGAAAGTGTCAGATCCTAGAAGCACCTTGGAGGTAGAATCAACAGGAGGTGCTGATGGCAGGTGAGCAACAAGGAACCATGGACGTATTATCTATCATATGACTGAAAAAGCTGAAGCCCAGGACCACCCAGAACTTCTCCTGATCAGGCTGGGATGGAAACCCTATCTCCCAGTTGCGTGACTAGAAGTCATCCTGCAAGTCACCCTGGGTGAACCTACATCCTGAGGCAGGAACCCTCTAGTCTGGGCCTGAATTTCCCCATCCCAAGAAGTCTCCATTTACTCTCATCCCCTAGATACTGGCAGACAGTTGGCTCCAGGAGGGTTGGATGTTCTGTCTGCCTTGGTGGCAGGGACAGGCTGTTCATCAACGTCCTGGTGCCTGAAAAGCTATTCTGCACCTTCCTGTCGCCGCCACCCCCTGCCAGGGAGTGTGCACAGTGTGTGTATTAGCAGGTAAACTGCCCCCCATAATGGAGATGGATGGAAGCCCAATTTTGTAATAGAGAACCTTTCATTAAGTAAACCACTGCCTTTGGATGATCTAAAGGCACTAATGGGCTCTGCCCCAGCTTGGGACTTAATTATATTACTGCTAACAGGCTGCAGCTCCCAGCTCACTGGTGCGTCTCACCCATAACAACTGCGGGTCTCAGGTGACATGTGAGAGGTTGGAGGGGATGGGGTGGCAGGGAAGACCAGCAGGAGGGCCATTTTCTAAAAAAGTTCTCTTCTCCTTCAAGATCCCAAAGAAGTGTCTGCAGCAGGAGAGAGAAAAGTTAGAATGTGGAAGTTCTTTCTGATGGGGAGGCTTGGAAAATACTTATGTAAGGGTCCTGAGTCTTAGCTTTGTCTGTACCCATCCCCAGGCCCTAGTTCTCTCCTAGAGTGGAGCAGAGATCTTGCTGTCCTACCAGCTATTTGCATGGCTGCTTCCTGCAGGCTTCAGGGGACCTGCTACTTCCCGAGGGAGCCCAGTCCCGACCACACTCTCCACAGTAGAAAGCCTCCCTCCCATCTCTCCCCAGCACATCCTCCTGTTTATATCCCTCCTAGCTCATCGTCATCTATAATTATCTGGTTTATTAATGCATTTACTTGTTTACTGTCTGGCTCCCGCATTCCTGTCATCTCCGGGCCAGCAGGGGTCTTCGTCTGTCTTCTTTGCCTCTGCTTCCTCGGTGCTTGGAATGGTGTCTAGTATGTCGTTGGTACTTAATAAATATTTGTGGAATGAATGAATGAAGAATAAACTTCTGAGTATTTATAAGGAACTCAAATAGTTCAGAGTAGGACAGTGGCCTTTTTAAAAAATTGTGGTGAAATATACATACCATAAATAACATATACCATTTCTAAGTGTACAGTTCAGTGGCACCAGGTCCATTTACCTCGTTGTACAACCATCAGCAACCTCTGTTTCCAGAACATTTTCATCATTTCAAACTGAAATTCATGAACTAACTCCCCATTCCTTCCTCCCCTCCAGCCCCTGGTATCCCCTATTCTACTTTCTGTCTCAATGAATTTGCCTACTCTAGGTACCTTATATAAGTGAAGTCATGCAATATTTGTCCTTTTGTATCTGCCTTACTTCACTTAGCATAACGTCCTCAAGGTTCATCCATAGAGTAGCATGTGTCAGTACTTCATTCCTTTTTTTTTTTTTGTGGCTGAATAATATTCCATTGTATGGATAGGCCACATTCATTCATCCATTTATCCATGGCTCATAGAGAAGATGAGTAGGTGGTACAGATGGGGAATGAGATCTTTCTGGTTCTTTGCGAACTGCATAAGAGAGGTTTCCTATCCAGCCTTATCTCCTATTTAGTGGTTTATGCTCTGATAATGCCGAATGACTTTACACCTCCATGCCTTTGCTGATGTTGTTCCCTCTGCTCCAAGTGCTTTTCGCACTGCCCCATGTTGGCTTGGATAAATCTCATGTTGTGGATTGTAGGGTCAACGAAAGCAGGAACCATGCCTGTTTTATCCACTTCTGTATTTCCAGCTCATTTAGATATACTGCATGCATGCATGCATAAATGAATGATTCATTCAAACCCACGCTCCTCCAGGCAGTCCTCCTTGATTGTGTCTTGTGCTTTGCAGCTAATTTTGGCTGTTGTTTAGTCACCATACTAACTGATTGATGGTGTCTGTCTCTTTTTCTAGGCTTTATGCTCCTTAAGAGTAGAGCTTATGCCTGACTCATCTTTGTATCTCTCCCTTGGCAGAGTGAGTGTCTACTGGATAATGATGAAGGTTGTGCACAACTATCCGCTGTTGTTATTCCCTCTCTGCCATCCCACCCCAGTTACCTGGTTTCAGACAAGCTTCATCTCAGCAGGGACTGGAAGACCACGGGACATTTGCTCAAGCTTAAGCTCTGTCAACTATCGACTATACAATGATACAGTGCAGAATTCTCCCCTTACAAATATTATACAACAAATTCAGACATTCATTATCTTACCGGAGCCTCCAACAACCCACTGATGGTTAACAGGAATGATTATTATGTTCATTTTACAGGACAGAAAACTGAGGCTCTGAGGTAGGCATGGCTTTGCTAAATTGCATAGAGCTAGTTAGTAACGAAGGCTCTACAAGTGCCTAGATTTCCTGCCTCCCAGATCCTGACTTTTCCCTCTCTTCCATCTGGGGAAACTGTTTTTATATCAATTGCTCAAAATTTGTAATGATAATTTCAATAAAAACAATACAAATGACAGCTAACTCTTGTCGCACGCTGTATCTGGTCTGGTGCATGCTCAGAATTTTGCTCATGATAGAGGAGACTCTTGGCATGGGTGAGTTTCCCAAATGTCTGCTTTTGAAGAAGTTGAAATCAAGAGGGATTTGACCTATGTGTCTTTTGAATCAGAGCAACATACAGGACTTGGGGAAGGAAGAGACCATGCTTTATTCCCTGGCCCTGATTCAAGTCACCCTGCACATCCTTCCGAGTCTCAGTCATCCCCATCTGTAAAATGGGTGGTTGGATGAAATGAATGCTCCAGGTTTTCTCAGAGCTGACATTCTATCACTTCATCTGCAGTCTGTTCTGTCTCTCCTCGAGTGTGACTTTCCCCTTTTGAAAGCTGATCTTGGAGCCAGTGAGGGTGTCTGCTTCCCTCCCCGGAAACTTTGTAGTGTCCGGAGAGTGAGGAAGCTAAGCAACATGAGAAAGCCACATGCGCCACATTCTTCACTGGCAGCAATTTTCCGTGTAATTAAGTTTATTCATCATGTATATTAAGGGGAAAATGGAGACGCATGATCATCACAGCCCATTTGCCATTGACATCCATCTCTCAAGCATCGCTTCTGTTTTCACCAAGACCAACTGCCAACTGCCATGATAGATGCAGGCAGGACCTGGGACAGCCATCTGGTAAGAGAAGTGGTGGGAACTTAGCCTCCTGCAGGCTCCAGGGATGGGACAGACACTTCTCCAAAAGCTGTCTTTGCCCTCAAGGGACTTACAGCCCAGGAATGCGGGTTAAGGGTGACATTGCCTAACATTGGCTACTGCTTTCAGTTTGCCTTCCTCCTATGGAATGCTGGCAATATTATTACCATGCTGGACTGGAAATGCAGCGTTGTTACAATATTCTACCGTTCTAATCCTTGTAGCTTCCTCAGGCTTTCTTTCTTATGGATGCACAGGTACGTCTTAGCCTGACTTCTTGCACATATGGGGAGTTCAATTTGTTTCCTAATCCACTCAACGAATGAATATTTGAGAGCTTGTCTAGTGGCAGATACCATTCCAGGCTTTTGGGATTCAATAGCGAACAACAACAACAGAAGATTTCTGGCCTCCTGAAGCTTACTTGGTGAATACTTTGGAATAAGAGAATGAATGAATGAGGAAGCATTAATCACTTCATTCATTCAACAAACAATGAGCGCCAACTATGAACAGCACTGTGCTAACACAGATGATTAAAATGGAGCCCAACAGCATGTTCTTTGCCCTCATGGGGCTTATATTCTAGTGGAGGAGGACGACAATTTATTATCTTGTAAAACGAGAAGTTCAGAGAAGTTGATTTCAGGTTGGTTGATTCAGGGGCTCAGTGATGTCATCGAAGATCCAAATTCTTCTCATATGCTCACTCTGCCTCCTCAGAGTATGGGCTCTGTCCTCAACATTATTTCTTCATAGACACAAAATGGCTGCTGCCGTTCATCTTCACACAACAACACCCAAAGCTAGTCGCGACACTTCCACATCTCATACTCTTTCTAAAGAGAGAGAAATTCTCCCTAACCCTCCCAAGAGGTTTCTTATTGGCCAAAATTGTGTTGATACATTTGAGCCACTGGGCTTGAGGGGATGCCGTGGGGTGAACAAGAACACCTGGCTAGGAAGCCTGGGACCCTAACTTGGAATTCCGGTTCTGAAGTCAGTTTGCTGTGTGACCTTGGATAAGCCTCTTTTTTTCTCTCTGAGTCCTAAACTCCTAATCTGGAAAAGTAGATGTTCCCAATGGTCTTTCTGTGTGTGAGGTTCTAGGATTCTAAATGGGCCCTTGTTATTGTGGGGTTCATACATATTGTTCACCAGATTTTTGTCTTGTTGTGTCCCTTATGGGTGGTGGAACCAAGTGATTGGTTTTGGCCCGTTCTAGGCTGGGGCATTTAATGGCTGGTTGGAGATGCTCAGGATTTCTCTTTCTCTCCAGCACAGCCACTGGGAACATTTGAGATGGAGGCTGTCCCTATAATCAGAGCTTCTACTCCACGCCAAACTGAGAGATATGCAATGCAAACTGGAAATAAACCTATGAAGATTTGGGGGTTACTTGTGATAACAGCATAACCTATCCCAACCTGACTGATATAATAATAATAATAATAATAATAATAATAATAAATAATAATAATAATAATAATGATGATGATGATGGTAATAATATAACTGACAGAAAGGGGTTAACTGACTTGGTGCCAGGCATAAGGGTCAGCCCTTTACTTACATTTTACTATTTAATCTTCACAGCCACCGGTGATGGCATGGGAACAATTATCATTCCTATTTTCAAGATGAGGCAATAGATTCTCAGAGAGGGAAAGTCAGTAAGTAGCTCAGGGTCATACAGTTGGGAAGCGGGCAGAGTCAGGATTCAAACTCGTGTGTGTGGATTCTGAGGAATTAATTTCGGCACTCTCTGGTCGCGATGAAGCTTCATGAAGCTTTTGCTCAAGGTTAAAGAATGGATGAGAAGCTTGGAAAGCAATGTGCATGCATGTTAGGGTTGCTCTGGCTTGGGATTTGCTGCAGAGACTTGGGTTGTTCTCAAGTCAGGGGAGACCCTCTAGCACGGCCCAGCTTTGCCCGTAACCACCTCCTTCCCTCCATGCAGCTTCCTCTGCCTCAAGCTCCCTGCAGGCCCTGAGCTAGCTCTGCCTTCTGAGAGATCTCATTAAGCCCCCGTGAGAGGTTGGGAGCATCGGTTCCCGGCAGGTAGCTCCCAGGAGTGGGGAGATGGGTGTAGGGCAGCCATGGCTCTTGAGCAGGGTAGCAGAGAGAGAGTAATAATAATAACACCTACAATAATAACAGTAACTACCATAGCACCGTGCTAGGAAGAGCTGTAACTGTAGCTGTCATTATTATTATTGTTATTATTATTATTATCACTAGCCTGACTCTAGGCTGTAATGAGCACTTATGGAGTATTTTCTTTTACTGTTAGGATCTTACTGAGAGATGAGGCCTTCCCTTCCTTGCTTCATCCTCACCTCAGCTATCTTATTAAGAGCTTTGAAGGAGGTGGCCTCTCTAGAAAAGCCCAAGTCTTGGCCTTGGACAAGGTTAACTCCTTGTCCCATTTTACGGAGAGGGAGCCTGAGGCCTCAATAGGCCATGTTCAAGGCAGGCAGAGCCTGGATCAGAGGGGTCTGGTGTAGCCAGATGGGCCCTGGTCCCTCTCAGGACCCTTTAGGACTGTGGACCAGTCTCTCAGTGGAGAGGAGACAGAGCCTATAGAGGGACACAAGTCTCCTCTGGAGTTGCTCTGAGGCCGTGCTGATCCTGGGCTGCTGGAGGGCACAGGGTCATGGTTGGCCATGGTCCTGCTGACGAGGCAGCCTTGGTGAGGGTCTGCAGAGCCCAGCCCTGAGGCTCCAACTCACTGACCTGCTCCTGGCAGCCACTGCCTCAGGGAAAGCAGCCTTATTAGTGTAGCTGCCGGCAGGCCCTGGGTGCAGCTGGAAGCAGAAAAGGCCTCATTTACCCCAGTGCTGGACCCTGCATGCAGTAGCCACATGCGCTCTGCGTGGGGCTGGCAGAGGCACGGGATGCAGCCACTTGTACATCTCAGGCCCTGGGTTGACCTGGTCACAGGCTCAGAGCGTGCAAGGCCAGGCTCATGCACTCAGGCAGGCAGATGTGTGCACAGGTGCACAATTGTGCCCCAAGACATACACCTACAGGGAATTACCCACATCCACACAGCAGGGCATACATGTATGCATCTGGGTATACAATGCAGGCAGATACTATGCATGCATGTGCAAATGCACACAAGCTCACATCCAGATGGATAATCACCTTTGAACACACAGGTGCAAAACAGGTGCCCATGTGTCCAGGAACACAGACATACAGAGACACAAATATAGACACATGTTCCTGTCTGTTCGCCCAGACACAGTCAGGCTGGTAAATACATCTGCCTTGAAAACATACACACACAGGCAGATCTTCTAATTCAGGCCCCTCTGGATCCAGGAATGCATGCACGCTGACCACACACATGTCTTTTCATTTACACTGCAACTCACAAACGTGCCTGTCTTATACACTAGCACACTTGTACACCCAGTCTATGTGTTTATCTGTCTGTCTCTGTCATTTCTGAGTCTATGTGAAGTTCAGTTCATTTTACCAGTGAGTGGCATTTGATACATTTTAAGGCACTGTCACGGAACAAAACTTCTTTTGGTTCCCACAGTTTTCCTATGGCCAGATTTTATTTACTCCTTTTTTACAGATGAGGAAACTGTGCTTCAGATGGAGCCAGGGACAAGGACAGCCAGCTAGGAATTGATGGAGTGGGCAGTCATGCCCAGATGTTCTGATTACACCCCAACACAAATGGCATCATGGAGAAGAATGCACAGTTCTGGGTTTGCATCCCAGCTCCGCTGCTTATGGGCTGTGTGACCTTGGGCAGGTCTCCTTACCTTTTGAGAACTTTGTCCTTACTCATCAAGATGGGAAGGGACAGTGGCTGCTTCATGATGTTGCTGGAGGATCAAAGGAAGAACAGGTGCAGAGGGACAGGTCAGGTGAGGGGCACACTGTAAGCAGTTTGCAGATGTCACCTCTCTTATTATTATCATATTATCTCACGCACAGAAGGAAGGTGAAGCGTCGACATGGGGAGAAGCTGGCCACCTACCAGCCAAGGAGAGAGTCCTGAACAGATCTTTACCTTGTGGCCTGCAGAAGGAACTAACCCTGCCGACACCTCGACATCTTGATTTTGGATTTCTATTCTCTAAAACTTTGAGTTCACTTCCCATGGTTTAAGTCACCCAGTTTGTGGTGCTTTGTTACGGCAGGCTTCAGACACTAATGCTGATTTTGGTCCATGGCACTTTGCTCCGTAGTAAGCCCAGTAGACTGTTTGCAGAGCCCCACTCCCTGGCATCGTCCCCATGCCCCAGTGAGTCTCGGGCAAGGGGCATTGGGCATCTTCAGAAGAATAGGAGCCACACCTGCCCATGAGGAGCGGAGGAGCCAGGCGCCCCAGCTCAGGCGCTGCAGCAGCCAAGACAGCCGGGCCGGTTGTAATAGTGACTTAGAGCTGATATAACAACTCTCGTATTCTTTTAGTGAGGCCTGAAAGGTGCCATTAAATGGAATATTGAGATAAGGAAGTGGGAGCGGGAAAGGTTAGACACTATTTATTCAGTTTTCATGGGGCACTAAAATATCCTCGATGGTGCTGCTTGACACGCCTCCCTGTTTCCCTCCCTCCCTGCCTGCCTCCTCCCAGGCCCAAGGCTGGCTCCCGGCACACAGGTGCCACTGGGCTTACTGGGAGGCAGCCTGGGCCTGGGAATGGCCTGGATTCTGGACCCCAGATCCGAATCCCGCCCCAGCCCTCCAACCTGCATGTAAACAGAACTCACGCATTAGGCAGTGGCAGGGGACTGAGGAGAGAGCTGGGGAGTTCACAGCACAGGTTTCATTGCCCCATTCTCTCCCCAGGGCCCAGCGGGGGGCAGGTGGGCTGTGGGACCATTCACAGCATCCTCATCCCATGGCACAGCCCCTTGGACTAACTAGATAAAACACTCCAGTTCTCTCTCTCTCAATGGTGGAATCCCAGCCTCCACTGGCACCTCCCTGTGATGGAAAGCTCATTACCTTTTGCCTATTTTCTTGAAGTAGAAGTTGACCCATTTGACCAGCTTTCCTCAACGGTGCCCCCAGATTCTGGATTTTAAGGTCTGGGGGGGATCTGCCTCTTTCCTCCCTCTTGAGTTCCTTGGGGGAGAGTGATGTCAGAGAATGGATGACAGACTGTCAGTCCTGTGAAGACAGGGCCTGCCTGGTTTTACTCATTGCCGTATTCCCAGCACTCAGCAGAGGGACTGGCTCACAGTAGGGCTGCCATGAGTGTTTGCAGCAGGCAGGAGCAGCTAAGGAAAACCAGGCTTTGGCATTACACAGCCCTTGGTTCAAGCAAGACTGAGGATCTGGAGAATGGGGATCTGATGAGACTGCACATGTGAAGCTCTTGGCACACAGTAGGTGCCTGCTAAATGTCGGCATTGTCCTTCTTCCCCTGAGTCAGCACCTCTTTCTTCTCCTTGGCAGCCCCCAGATAGCAGAGAGGGAAATACAGCTGGGTGCTATGGGTGGATGAACTTCCCTTCTGAAGGTCAGAGTTGGAAGTTGGAGGAAATTGGGGGAGATTGGCTGCAAGTGTGATTGTGGATGATTTTGGAGACCGAGCAGATCCTGGGACATCCGGCTGGTCCTAACATGGCAGAGGCAGTAGCATAAAGAATGGGAGGGAAGAGCATTTCAGGCAGAGGCAAGCACCCGTGCAAAGGCTCTGGGGCTGGTGGAAGCAGGATGAGCAGGGCGATTGAGGGTGGGGCTTGAGTGCGGTTTTTCGGGTGAAGCCAGAGTAAAGGTAAGGAGCGGGGAGCAGAGGAGACGGGGCTGGAGAGCAGCGGAAAGCAGCCGTGCATGGCCAGGAGCCTATGGCTCTACGTCCGGATTTCATTCTAAAGGTGATGAGAAGTTTATTCTAAGAAAAATAGAAAACTCTCTAGGGATTTGAAGCAGGAGCCTGAAACAAGGAGGTTTCTGTCTGAATAAAATTTTGTGGCTGAAATCAAAAGCTGAAGCAAAGATTGGTGGGCAGGAGTGGAGGCTAGGAGATCAATTAAAAGTTAAGAGCTGCTGGTGAGGGAGAGAGGATAGTGGCCAGGCCTGGGGAAGGGCCAAGATGCTCAACCGATTCTGTGCCTGGGGCTCTGGTTGGGGGAGGAGCCTGCGGGGAGACAGGAGGAGATACCACTGCCCTATGGCTGGGCTGAGCCCCTATGGGATAATTTTGAGAGGTTCGAAGCTGCTTGGGGAATGTGAAGGTGCCCCTCCTCCATATCATGAGGTCTCCGGGAAGCAGGTTAATGAAATGGTGCAGGACACAGGGGCTGGCCGGTCTGAAACTGGGAGAGGAAAAGGGCATTTGTGAATGTGTGTGCGCCCGGGCATAAGCACCATCTATGAGGATCCCCGTGGGCACACACGAGCGGGCCTAGTCAGTGCTCTTCTGACTATTTAGCAGAGGGCCTGGCACATAGTAGGGCCAACAGGGGCAGTGGGAGCAGCACAGAAACACTAGGCATTTCACTATGCTGAGTATCTCAATGAACTTACTCAAACCTCACCACCACCCTGTGAATTTGGAAGTGTCGTCATACCCATTTTACAGATGAGCAAACTGAGGCCCAAGAAAGAGAAGTGACCCTCCAGGCAGGAGGGGAAAAGCTGGGCTTCATTTTAAAATTGTACTGAGTTTCAGAAAGCGAGTGGTGATG
The DNA here is from genome assembly GCF_000325575.1 of Pteropus alecto. Lineage (NCBI taxonomy): Eukaryota > Metazoa > Chordata > Mammalia > Chiroptera > Pteropodidae > Pteropus > Pteropus alecto. The sequence continues at coordinate 1,475,402 of NW_006430462.1, forward strand.
ATGGCAAGTAAACCCTACCCTGTCCCTATTTTTCAGACACTAAATGCTTTCAGAGGTCACCTAAGTTCATTTTACGACCACCACAGTGCGATGGGTTCTGCGCTTCCCCAACCCGCCCACAGACGAAGAAAATGAGGCTCAGGGAGCATGCGTGACTTGTCCGCTGGGATCGGAACCAAAGGTCTCCCTGCAGTTCTATAGATAAGGAGGCGCCTGCCTCAGTTTATAGATTCTATATATTTTACAGCTCATCCTGCTTAAGACCCTCTCCTCTCTTTGTCCTCCCCTCCCTCTGTCCTCCATCTTTTCTTCCTTCTACACGTGAGTGTCCCCTACATGCCAGGAATGCAGCGATGGATAAGAGAAACATGCTCCTTACCCTTACGGAGCTCACATTTATGCCCACGACAGCCCTATCATTATATCCATTTAGCAGATGTGGCAAATGAGGTTTTGATAATTTGGGCCAGGCTGCCCAGCTTGTCCAGCACAAAGAACTGGCACCCAGGCCCATTTGACCTCTGATTCAGTTCTCATCTCAGGGGCCTGCCTGCAGGAACTGATATGGGTGCCCCCAAAGTGAGGCCCTAAGCAAGAGTATGCCGAGTGGGTGCCCATGAGGTGTGCTGGAAGTTCTGGCAGAGCTAGTCTGGGCGTGGGGTGGGGGATTGGCAAGGACGGGGAGGAGGGACAGTGAGGACATCTTGGCTATTGGAGGGTCAGCCAACCTCACACCTGTTTCTGGGGTCCCCAAAGCAGGCTCTTTTCCAGATGGTGAATTATCCTGACTCATCTCCACTCATGTCCTCCATAGAGGCAACTTGCCAGGAGATTGTAATGGGCTTCAGGGTGGACAGACCTGAGTTCAAACCCTATCTCTGCCTCTTCTGCGTGATTCTGGGCAAACGACTTAAAACTTTAGATTTCCCATCAGTCAAACGAACATAATGACACCAATTTTCAAGTGCTGTGAGACTTTTGGGGGCTGCCGG
>NW_006430462.1:1477232-1480712 GCF_000325575.1 Pteropus alecto
TACACGCAGAGCCAAAGGAATTCCAATCTGAGTCTAATTATTGATGCTGCAGCTTCGATGGCCTTGGGAAAGGACTGCCTAATTGCACCAATTAATACCTGCCACTCGTGTGGGCTTTGTCAGGTTTGAGGTTTGGTTTCCTTTCCCTGTCGTGCAGACGAGATGGGTCTGTGCCCATGGGGCCAGACCTGAGGGCCACAGGGTAGGTCAGCAGGCTTTTGTGTTTCAGGGCATTGTCATTTTTGGTGGGACAGCTATGGTGGGGGCCACAGGCACCCTTCAGACAGGGACTCTGTTCTTCCAGCGGGGAGAGGGAGGGGTGGCTGGTGGATGAGATTTCCAGATTCCAGTCCTTGCTCTGCTTCTGACTTGCTCCGAGATCCTGAGTGGACCATGTCTCCAGCCTAAGCCTCAGTTTCCCCATGCAGAAAACAAAGTTTACACCCATCTTAGTGGATTTAATGGATCAAGTGTAATAAGTACAATTGCTGTGTGAACTCTAATGAGCTAGCCAGGCCGAAGAGATTTTTACCAAAAATGAGAGGGCTGAGCCTGGGGGTCAGGAGACAGGGGTTCTAGTCTTGGGTCTACCTCTTACTTTGTTGGGGGGCCATGGGACAAAGCCTTTACTTTTCTGGGCCTCAATTTCCCCGGCTGCAAAATGGAAATGCTTCCATCTTTCCTGTCCAATACCTATGTGGAAACCTTGCATGTAGGACCCCAGCCCATGAATGTGGAGCTGCGATTGACTCATGGTGCCAATGGGCTGGGCGATGAGTTGCCAATATTGGGAAAGCAAAACTCTACTGGGGACTGGTTGGGTGGCAGGTGGGGTGCTGGGTGGAAGTGGAGAGGCAGGAGAAAGGTCATGGGCTTTCAAAGGAAACTGACTTGGATTTGAATTTCACCTCCAACTCTCCTGAGCTGTGTGGTCTTCAGTAACAGTAATTACAATGGTGACTGATTGATCCTTGCTTTGTACCAGGTACTGAGTGACACATTCTCTATGTATGATCACATTAAACCCTTTAAGGAATAGGTATTATTTTTAAGTCCAGATGAGGAAGCTGAGGCTCAGAAAGGTCATGTAAGCTTCCTGAGGTCACACAGACAGGGATTCTCAGAGCCAGGATCTGGACCCAGATCCCTGTGATTCCAGAGCCTATGCCCGCAGCTGCTACACCTTCCTGCCTCTGTTTGTGTCAGTCTCCACATCAGTATAAGGGCTTAATGTTAACGTCTTTTAAGCACAGATGTTGCTAGGATTGGGCAAGATCAATTATGTGAGGCGTGATGCCCATGGCATGGCACCTAGACAGCCACACGACCCGCAGAAGCCATGATTCTTTGTGGATGTGTGTGCGTTGGGAGACTCTCAGCCACCATCTCATCCTCCCCCTCCCCCAACCCCACCAGGCCTGGTGGTAAGTTTGTCTGTTTATTTCCCAAGAGAGAGGGATGAGTGGGCTGGGTATCTTCTCATCCGTACAGTCCCCTTTGCTGAAGATTCCCTATCTTTGGTTTCCTCAGCACCCTTGGGGCTCGCAGTCCCACCTGAGTGCACGTGGGATTGTGTTTTCCGATGTGACACATTGTCACCCTGCATGTATGTCATCAGCCCTGCAAAGCGGTGACATCAGAGCCTGATGCTACATGATCCACAAAAACAATGTGGGTTCCCTGGGGGCGTCTCGGGCCTTGACAGGAGCCCTGTGGTTCTCGCCCACCCCCTGCACCCGTCTTCCATGTGGAGTCCCTCTGCTGCTTCTTGACAGAGACTGTGAGGCCCCGAGGGGGTGGGGCTCTGCCGGCAGGGCCGAGGCTCACAGGGGATGAGCTTGATGCCCCAGTCCCTGACATATGCCTTGTATGAGGTCCCCAAATTAAAGAAACAAAGCTCCCTAGTCAAAGGCAGCTTAGGCCTAGTGGGAAGACATAGCAGGGCTCTGGAGTGCAGTGACTGACTGATTTCCCTAATTACCACTGGTTTAATATTTATAGGGTTAGTGCCAGAGGGCTGCAGGGAGGTATTCAGCCTGAATGACTGCTGGTGGTGGGGGGGGGGTGGCCCTGGTGTGGGGCACTGAGCAGGCAAGAGATTGCCTGCTTTCAGGGTCCTGGTTGGCCAGATACAACTGGTCTGTCCCCGGTGCCTTTCTGAGGCACAGAGAACATCCTTTATGTCGTATCCTTTAGGGGTACTAACTATGTGCTGGACTCTGGGCTCAAATACTGACAGCCTGATGTCTCTCATGGGCCAGTAGTTCCAGGTGAGGGCTCTGGAGTCAGATGGATCTGGTTTTCTTATTTAGATTTGACTCCTTCCTGGCTGTGTGCTCTTGGGCAAGTGACCACACCTCTTTGAGCCTCAGCTCTCTTGTTCGTAAAATGGTGGTAATGATATGCCTCCCTCCTGTAGTTACTGTGAAGATCCAATAAGGTAAACCAGGCAAGATGCTGAATACAGTGCTTGGCATGTAGTCATGCTCAATAAATAGTAGCCATACCTATGAATCTATAGACATTACTTTGTGGGATTGAATTCTTTATATCAGTTAGCTATGAACACAGTGATGCTGTGTAACAAACCAGCCCCAAACTTGGGAGCTTAAAACAACAATCATTAATTCTCATTGATTTGTGGCGTGGCTGAGGGTTAGTTCACCTAGGCTGGCTTGGGGACTCTGCTGATCTTGGCTGGACTTGCTCAGATAACTGAGATTTGTCTCATCTAGGCTAGAGTGTGTTCACATGGCTCTCTCCTCCTACTGAGACCAGCGCTGGCATGCACCTGTCGTTCTCTTGGCAGTGGCAGAAGCATGCAAGATTATTGTCTATCCTTCTACACAACATTCCTATGGAGGATAAATTTTTATTCCCATATTCCTGATGAAGAAATTGAGATTCAGCGACAGGAAGTCACTAAGGAGGGAACTAAGATCTTAACACTTTAAAGACCATGTTCTTCTCAATCTCCAAGTCACCCTTAATCACCGTTTATTAAACACCTACTCTATGCCAAGTGCTCTGCATGAGTTATCTTTAATCCAAAACCTTTTCTATTCCCATTTTATAGATGAGACAGTTCAGACTCAGGCTAAGCAACTTATCCATTTATTAATAAGCAAATAATAAAATCAAAACTGCAACACAAATCTCTTTAACTCTATGCCAACATGCCTTTGTACCTCTTTCCCCCTCCCTCCTTCTCTCTCTCTCTCTCTCTGTCTCTCTCTCTGTCTCTCTCTCTCTCTCTTTTTTTCTCTCTCTCTCTCTGTTTGTGCTGTCTGAATTTTAAAGATGTGGAAATTGAGTTGCATAGAAGTGAGGTTTCCTGCCTGGGTCACAGAGACAGAAGTGATATTGCCACACAGAACCAACACTTAAACTCTGGGCTGCCTGCCACCAAAACTGGAGTTTTTGTCTTTGCAGTGCTGAGGTGTTAAGAAGGGTCAGTGTTGTGTTTTGCATAAGGAGTCT
>NW_006430462.1:1480722-1493269 GCF_000325575.1 Pteropus alecto
TTCCCTGGCCTATCCTACTCCCCATCTGATTAACTGATGCTTATCTGCACTGGGGTAGCTCATCCAGCAGGCTCCCCTCTATCCCACACCTTTCCTTCCTCTATCAAAACTTCCCCTTCCAGAGTCCCATTACTTCCGGTCTTTTTGGGGGACAGTAACTCATCTGACAAGTTAATGTGGGCCACCTTGGAGTGCATGTTTGAGGGTGCTATCTCTTAACGCCTCTTCTCCTGATATCTCTGGGCCAACTTGAGTGGGCTTTCCCTCTGATTTCTGAGCCTCAGTTTACCCATCTGCTAAACAGGGAGAGTCATATATGCTCCAAGGGCTGCCGTCAGCATCGCATGTGCTTACATCTGTTCTTAACACAGTATCCAGCAAAGAGTAAGTGCTCAATAAATGTAAGCTATTGTTACTGTCAGTTGGGCCCTGCAATATATTTTTTTCACTCCAAGGGGGGGAAAAGCCACTTAAAATTATAGAAGCTGGCTGACTTAGGTTCTTGAGCCATCATTGTACAGACTGAGAAATTATCTAAACTCCATCACAGACTCTGGGAGTGTGGGAGAGGAGCAGGGAGAGATTCTGCAGGCTTCCAGCTGTTCCCAAGGAGGGGTAAGGAGGGAGCGGGCATGGGGTAGTGACAATCTTATGTCTAATTCCCTTATTTTCCAGGGCAAAGGCTCAGAAGGGCTCAGGGGTACTGCCATGTCCGCACAACCGGCTGCCGAGGCCACTCTCAGATCAAAGGCTTCTCAGTTCTCTCTCTGCCTCCATCTCAGGTCTCTTGGGGCTGCAGTTGGGGCTCTGTGGGGTGTCACAGGGAAGAGCTGCAGTGCTTTCTGGCGTGGGGAGAGAGCGGGAGAGAACTGCCAAAGCAATTCTCAGCAAAATCTCCGGGGGTTTGTGTCAAGGACAAAATAGTGTGTCCCATGGGTAAATATAGTTAACACAGCTGCAACACAGAATTTATTTCTTGTTTGAGATATCATTTTTAAAGTATGGCACAGGGAGAGCTTTAAAAATGAAATTATAGCAGGCAATAAAAAACTTCATAGGCACTGTATTCAAATTATGCTACAGTAATAGGCCAAGTTCATAAATAAACATCGCAGGTTAACCCTCTGCTGAGCCGTGTGGGGAAGACCTGCTAGGAAGTGGTTTTAAACCTCAGTGGGAGGAAACAGAATCATCTTCCAAGTGTCCCTTGCCTTCTCCATGTACCCTGCTTCCCCCCAAACTTCTCTACCTAGCCTTGCCATTCAGGTGTGAAAGGTCCACAGATGCCACTTTGCTAAAACGCGGGGCTTGGGTGTCCACTGGGTTTGCAGAAATGTGCCACACAGACTTATGAGCCAGGAATATTTTTAGGGTCTCATTTAGGTGTACTATTTCCCACCATCTCTTAAAAATATTATCTATTATATTACGATTTTCTCTCTCATTGTAATTTGATATTGGGGTTCTAACCACCATCAGGGGTGATTTTGCTCCCAGTGAACATGTGGCAACGTCTGGAGATATTTTTGTTACAACAGGGAGGGGCTACTGGCATCTGGTGGGTGGAGCCTGGAGGTGCAGCTCAACATTCTACAGAGTACAGGATGGCACCCACCGCAGAGAATGATCCAGTCTCAATGTCCACACTGGTGAGGCTGAGAACCTGGCTTTAGTGTCATTCCTGTTCGGTATCTGCTGTCATCTCTGAAGTCTGGTATATGCTGTCATGATCACTGCTGAATTTTATCACTTGGCCTCATGCTTGGCTCACAGTAGGTCCTCAAAAGGGACTTGCTAAAAGGTTGAATGAATGAATGGACGCTCTCCCCTGCCCCTTGTCCCCCTGGCTGACCCAGATTCATTCTTTTGTCTTTAGTTTGAAGATTGTTTTTTCAGGGAGGCCTCCCCTGGATTCCCTCCCCTGAGGTTACCGATTCCCATTAGACATTCCTGGGATACTCTTTGTTCTTATCCTTGGATTTGCCCAATATTCATATCTCTAGTCAGTCAAATGTTACCGCCTCCAAGCAGCCATCTTGATTAACTTAGCTAAAGTGACCTCCCTCATGTTACTGTCTGATCTTCCTGTCAATTCCATCACATTTGTCAGTAGCTGGAACCATCTTGTTTATTTCGTGCTGGGTCTCAGCCACCACTGGGTGTCCAGTGTAGCCCCAGGACCAGAGGGGCGGCAGGATGAACACTCACTGAATGTGTTAGCGAGGGTCAGGGAACAGGAGGGCCCCTCCTGCTCTAGACACTTACCTCTTCTTCCCTGAAGTCCTCCTGGATCTCCTTCCTTGGGAATAGATGCTGTATCAGGACTGAGCCACTTCTGGTCTCCCTCTGTGCTCTTCCAGTAACTTGTGGGGAGAACCTGGCAAATCACGGGCAAAATGAAGGTGCTGTGGTACATCCAAGCTTTGGAACTGAGGGGGTGTGTGTGTCAGAACCACCTCCTCGGAGCTTTCCTAAGAGACAAAGCCCTGCTTTATTGGACCCGCAGAGCCAGAATCTCTTAGAGAGCGTGCGCCTTGCTTTGTACTTTTGTGAAAACTCCCCAGATGATCCAGATACAGGGCCTGGGTGAGAGCTAGAAACCTGGAGGACTTCTGGAGCCCCCTCCAGTCCCGGCATCTGACATCTCCGTGGTTTTAAGATGCCCAGCCTAGGCCATTTATCTGAGTGACTTCCCGGGCTCCCCTGGCACTTTTGCTAATTTAATAGCATTTAATTTAATTTCGAAATGATTTTTTAAAAAAGGCTGTTGCCACAGAAGCCCCAACCACCTCATTCCTCTTCCTTTCCAAGGCTGGAAATACATGTCACGTCTGAAGCTAGGTTTCTAGGAGGGCCCACAGCCTTTTTGCGAAAACTGCTGAGTTTGCTCCTCACCCATTGGCATAATTACCTTTCTGCTCTCCAGAGCCCCCTGTATATTCCGACCTGAGGAGGAAAGAAAGGGCTGGAAAACCAGACCAAGTTAGAGATTGAGTCATGAGGTCTTATCTCAGACAAAGAGATGGGCATAACCGAACCTACACACATGCACACACACATACACACATGCGCACACACACATACACACACACATGCAAATGCAGAGACAAACGCATGCACACACAGAGGCATGAACACACGCATACACGTACTCACAAAACTCATGCACGCACATGCACATGGACACATTCTCTCATATTCTTTAGGGCTGAGTGGCCATAGCTGGTGGCTACATTTAGCTCTGGGCCCTCTTGAATGTTCCAGATTTTTTTTCTGGATTTTCTTGGGCTTTCTCCCAGGGAAATGCTGCATCAATGTCTTTGCACCTTTTAATTATTTTCTGTTACTTTTTTTTAAACCCAATTTTACATGTGCTTAATCATTGTAACTCATCTTAGATTCATCTATTCGTTTAGTAATTAATTTTTATCAATTATCTCCCATGTGGCCAGTTCGAAGACCAACATAGTAGCAAGCCAGACAGACGTGACCTTGAACTCAGGACAGAGAGAGACACTGAGAATGAGAGACAGGTAAAGAGGGGAGGTTATTTATAGGTAAACGTGGGGAGAATATGGAGACTAGGGGATGGGCAGGAAGTCTCCGGGGAGGTACCTTCAAGAGAATAATTATGCTATTTCTCAGGATGGCAACCTTAAGAAAATAGACAGAATGGAGAAGGGGAAAGCGTCATGTTACATCTAGCCAAGTCGAAGTTCTTTTCCCCCTTGTGGAAGAGATTGCTAGCTCTTCCCCAAATCTGTTTTGTCTTCTTCCAGGCCACGCAGCTCAGGTCCATCTCCCAGCCGCCCTTGCAGTTAGAGTGGCCATGAGATCAAATTCTAGATAAATGTGAGTGGAGGTGATGTGCTCCACACCCAGGCCCTATCGTAAACCCTCAGGCATGATCCTGCATGTTCTTTCCCTTCCACCGATTGAATTCAGATCAGGTGAGCTTGAGATCTTGAATCGAGGCTGGAGGAGCCACAATACAGTGAGAATCTGGGTCTCTAATACCTCCTGAAAGAAAGTCACCCCAGAGAGTTGCCTGATCAGGAATGTCTGCACTGGACTTTGCAAGTGCTAGAAATAGATGTCTACCATGGCTGAGCCCATTGCACGTTTTGGGGTTTGTATGTTATATCAGTTTGACATTACTGTAAGCCATGAGATCCAACCCTTCTGCCTCCTGTGTCTATAAATTAAGTTTTACTGGAACACGGGCTATGGCTGCTTTCATGCTGCAACAGAGACTGTATGGCCTGCAAAGCTTAAAATAGTTATTATCTGGCCCTTTAAAGGAAGCATTTACTGACTCTGACCTTAACTAGTACACCAAGCATCTATAGAGGTCAGAGCCAGAAGCAGTCTAGATTCCTCTCCAGCTCTCCAATAGTAGTTTCTTTGAAAAGACCAGTCCTGAATGCTCTGGCTTTCTTCCTTGGTTCTTGACTTGGTTCTGGTTTTCTCTGCCCTGTTGGCTCCATTCATTGGGAGTAACTAAGCCTGTGAGTTAGACCCAAACAGAGACAGAAAGAATGGTTAGAACTGTTAGATCTGACATGGATCATCTACACTAACTTCCTGATTATCCAGAGAGAGGTGAGTAGACTTTCCCAGGGTCACTCAGTTAGTGAGTAGCTGAGCTTACAGAGGAAGATGGAGGGCAAATAGACTGCTTCTGGATAAAAACGACTAATGTTTATTGAGCACTCGCTAGAGGCTAAGCACCCATTTACATCCATCCAACAAACCTCAAGACATATATTGCTGCTATCATCATCATCATCACTCCCATTTCACAGATGGGGAAACTGAGGTACAGGGGGAGGTTAACCTGACCAAGGTCCATTCTGTTGATGAAGCCGGAACTTGGACACAGCAATGTGAGTTCAGAACTCATGTTCTTGTTCATGATACCATGTTGGAGCTATCATCCTTGCCCACATTGAGTCTTGAAACATTCCCATAATTAGCACTGATAGAAAGAATAGACTCAGGTGAACAAGGTGATCTTTTTTTCTAGCCTCTCCTCTCCAATCCCACCTCTCTGTGATCCTCCAAGCCTGGTACGGTTCATTAATTTTGTTTGCATATCCAACTTGAGACACTGTCATTTCATTAACTCAAGTGAGGAGCTCTTCATACAAGGTTGAGCTTCAATAATTCTCTTTAAAGTTATGGAGAAATGTATGCTTAATTATATTTGCATATGAAAAATAGGGTCTAATTAGTTTGATTGATTATTATTTTAACCCTAATGGCATTTTGAGTATCTGTCCCAACTAATAGCAAGTGTGTCACTAATAAATCATTGACTTTTTATGGCATGGTCTATTGAGCTAGCTTATGAAATATATTTTATTAATATCCCGGAATGTATTGAAACTGATACAAGTCAAACAACTGCTCATTTATTAAACTGTTTAAATGTCAGTTTTATACAAGAGTAATAATATAGGAAATATGTTCATTCAGGAGATATTAGCAGGCCATGGGTACTCAAAATATTAGTTATCTTGGAAAAATATATTATAGAAATAAAAGTCCAATTATGTCATTTATTGCATTAAATAAATCAGTATTGACTAACATAAATGTTGCACATTAGCAGACACACTTTCTTTCAAACATTTTTAATTCTCTAGGATTACACATAGTGGAGCCTGGGTCTCCAGGAGAGAGGAATCGTGGAGGGGTCTGGTCAGTTCTCCTCATTTAGTACCAAGCACTAAAGGTCCCCAGAATGTCCTTTCTTAAGGGTTTCTCTTCAAGGACATCTCAAAGGACTGGAGTTCAACTAGCTCTTCCAGGAGCTCAGGTATCATTCTTCATTCTTTTGTCCAACTGATGAGTACTTTTGGAGAGCATCCTGTGTGTCACGTAATGCACCATGAGAACACTGTGGTGCACCAGACACTTAAGGGATCCTGCTCCCATGGGGGTGACGTTCTAGTAGGGATAACGTGAAAAACTCTTTTTCTCTGCTACTCCTATGCATATAAACTGGATGTCCTATTATTTTCTTCTGACATCGCCTGGAGTTACTGTAGACTCCACTGGTTAATGACTCAGTCCCACTGACTGCCCCCTACTTCAGACAACAATCATGAGCTCAGGCCTCCTGCACACCTAAACAGACCAGCTATAAATCGGGGGTTCCCACAATTATTTCCTTGGGTTCAATAATTTGCTGGTATGACTCAAAGAATGTAGGAAAGTGCTTTACTTATTATCATCTATTTATCCTAAAGGATATAAATCAAGAACGGCCAAATGAACGAGATGCTAGGGCGAGGTATGGGGAAGAGGCAGAGCTTCCGAGCCTTCTCCAGGTGTACCACCCTCCCAGCACCTGGATGTGTTCACCAAACCAGAAGCTTTCCAAATTTTGTTATTTAGGGTTTTTATGGAGGCTTTATTGCATAGACATGATTACTGAAGCCATTAGCCATTGGTGATTGAACTCAATCTCCAGCCCTTACCCTTCCCTGGGATCTGGGGCGGGGCGGGGGTGGGGTTGGGCTGGAAGCTCCAACCCTCTAATCACATGGTTGGTTCCACTGGCAACCAGTCCTCCATCCTTAGGGCCTTTCCAAAAGTCACCTTATTAACATAAACTCAGGTATGGTTGAAAAGAGCTTGTTATGAGTAACCAAAAACACTTCTCTCGTCCCTTGTCACTCAAGAAATTCCAAGGATTTTAGGAGCTCTGTGTTAGAAACTGGGAACAAAGACTAAATATATACATTTCTTACTATATCACAATATCACACGGGGAGACAATGGACAAAAGGAAAATGAGATCATTTTGAATACTAGGGATACATGCAATAAAGGGAATAAAGCAGGCCATTGAGTGAGGAACGATGTGGGCAGGGCTCCTTTAAACTGGACAGGCAGGGAGAACTGGTCAGAAGGAGATAGCCAGGTAAAAGAGCTATGGGCGCTGACTTCCAGGCACAGGGGGCAGCGGTTGCAAAGACTCTGAGGTGAGGGTGAGCATGGTCTGTTCAAAGAACAGAGTCAAGGCTGGTGGGGCGGGAGAAGAGCGTGCCAGGAGGAGAGTGATGGAAGAAGCTGGGGCACCAGATCAGGAAGGGCTTTATAGACCAAGAAAAGAAAGAGTTTGGGTCTAATTCTAGGTGTGATGGGAAGCCATTAGATGGTTGGACGCAGGAGAGGGAGATGGTCGTATTTATATTTTGCCAGGGTTCCTAGGGTGCTGGGAGGAGAATGGACTGTGCGGGGCAAGCTGGCCATGGGGAAACAAGAAGGAAGCAGGTGCAGTCATTAAGGGCGGGACAGGGGGAGGGAGAGAAGCAGACGCTTCAGGATGTATGTGGAAGTCGAGTTGACAGGACACAGTGATGGATTAGATATCGGGAGACAGGGAGAGAGGAACCAAGGACGCTTCCAGTGTTTGATCTGAGCGTCTGGGTACCGTTTTCTGTACTAGGGAAGAGGGTGTGGGAAGGATAGTTTGAGCAGCAAAGTCAAGAGTGTATTTTTGGTCACATCGGAGTTGGAGGAGCCAGTAGGAATCATTTAGTCTGGTGGTTTTCAAATACGAGGGTGTATCGGAATCTCCAAGAATGCTGGTTACCATCGGAGTCTGTTGCCCCCAGAGATTCTGATTCATCAGATCTGGGGTGAGATGTGGACATGAGTTTGTAACCCCTGCTGATTCCAATGTGCAGCCATGTTGGGCGACCAATCTTCTAGTCCCCTTATTTTGCAGAGGGGGAAACTGAGGCCCAGGGAGGAGACAGGATTTGCAAATTGGTTCCAGAACTAGGATGCAAACATGGGAACCTTGGCTTCTGGCTTTTTGTTCTTCCGATGACTCAGGCTGCCTTTGTCACCATGAAAAGAGCAGGGAGGCATATTCTAGTGCCCGGGGAAGTCAAAGCCCAGACATTTCAGCTCCGCCAAGTCCAGAAATGGTCAGGAGAGAGGTGGAGTATAGGAGGTTTTGGAGTCAGGAAGAGGCAGGAGGGAAAAGTTCAGCACTTGAACACTGCTCTCTTGTGCAACCGTGGGCAGTTCATACAACCCGCTCTGATCCTTGGCTTCCCTAAGATTGGGTGTGATAATGATGCCTTCTTCACAGTACGTTGTGAGGATCAAATGGGATTCTCATGTGATAGGCTTAGCACAGCGCCTGGCAAATGGTAAGCCCTAAATACACATTAGCTACAATATTAATACAAATGACCATGGATATACCCAGCAGTGACCTGAGGAAGCAGCCATAAGCAGTAATAAGAGCACTTAAGAATCAGAGAGTTGTGGGTTCAAACCCCATTTCTTTGCTGTGGGAACCTGGACAGGCATTTTACCTCTCTGAGCCTGTTTCCTCATCTGTAAATTGAGAGGATGAGAGTTATAATACCCACCTGGAGGGTAGGTATGCGGATTTGAGAAAAATGTGCATTGAATTTCAGGCTCAGAGCCTGGCTCTCAAGTACTGGGAGTGATTTTATTATGCCAATTTCAATTTACAGACCCAATTTCCAGGCAACTGCAACTTCCATCACCTGGGGTTGCCAAGCCGGTGGCTGTGGAGTAGAACATGAGCCTGAGATCTCCTCCCATCACCTTGTTAATTCGCTGTGTGACCTTTGGTGGGCCCCTCACCCTCTCTGGTCCCTGTTGCCTCATGTGTGAAATGAGGGGGCTGGTCTGGTTAATTTCAAGGTCTTTTTCAGAGCCTTTAAAAAAATCAATGATTGCAAAGGTCTGTGATTAGTGAGAAACCATCTGCCCCAGGCAAAGACCAGACCCTCCCCAACCTTTCCGGGGGAATGAAACAATAAGCAGCCGGCTTAGCAAATTGCCATCTCACAGGCCTTAAAAATGAGTATCTGCTTTTGTATCAGCCTTGATTGAAATTCTTATGCTATGGCGGCCGTCCCCGCCATCAATGCCTTAATTAGAAATTAGGACAGTCACATTGGCATAAATTAAATCAGACTAAAGATGATTAACAAAGTAATGCAAGAAATCATTAAATTAAACCATTGTGCCAAGTCCTCTGCTGATCTATCACAAATTTAGGCTGCTAATGAGGTCTTAATTAGTAAGTTAGGTCGAAATAATTCATGTCATTCACTTCAAAGACAGCCCTCTTTCTTTCTTCCTTTTTTCCCCTCTTTTTGAATACAGCCCCCAATGCAAATTCATCATGGGCTGTGGAAGGGGGTGGGTGGACGTCATCAGTAAATAACAGTATTCCTTGGATTATCAAAACCCACTTGGCATCAAATGTATTTTGTCGGGAGGCTCCTTCTGATGTCAGATTAGGCTGAATGGGGATAAATAGCTCACAATCCTAAAATTACGCAGTGGCAGAAGGAGATGAAACAGTCTAGAATTTTGTCCCCTCATGATACAGATGGGAAAACTGAGGGCCTGACAAAGGAAGGGTCATAGAGTATGTTTGGGGCAGAGGTAGGGGACCTGGTGTCCTGAGTAAGGACTGGCTCTTCCATCTGTTGCTTTGGGATGTCTTCCCTTTGCCCAGAAAAAGCAGCAGGTGAAGGACACTGGTTCTGAGGTGGTTCAGCACTCTATTGGCTGAAGCCTGGCATTTTCCTGGTCTGCCAAGGGACCACTTCAGTGCAGGCTCTAAAGAATAATGGCCATAGCTAGCATTTACTGAGCACATACTATATGCTAGACTCTGTGCTAAGTGCTTTCCTGACCTTTCCTCAGCAAAGTAGACATGATCATGTTCCCTCTACTACTGACAAAGAAGCTGAGGCTCAGAGAGGTAATTAATTTGTCCTACGTCACACAGCTAGGAAGAGGCAGAGTTGGAATTTGACTCTGATACCAGCATCTGAATGCTTAACTGCTATGCTATGCTCTCTTGCTTCAAAACTAACCACCAAACTGACTGAGTGGCCGGATGGGTGATGTGTGGGCAGGTGGGTAGGAGTTTGTTGGAAGGGTGGCTGAGGACCAGCAAGGAAGCTGCACATGTAAACAATAATAATAATGTACATTGAGTGAATACTTTCTAGAAGCTAGGCAGTACCAAGCACATGGCACACCATTTTTTTTTATTGTGGTAAACTATACATAGCATAAAATTGATACTTTAACCATTTTTAGGTGAGCAATACAGTGGTCTTAAGTACATTCACAATGTTGTGCAACCATCACACCATTTCCAAAACTTTTCATTATCCCACACAAAAACTTTGTAAGTACTAGACATCAACTCTGCATTCTCTCTTTCTTCAGTACCTAGGAGTCTCTATTCGACTCTCTGTCTTTATGAATTTGCCTATTCTAGGTACTTTATATAAATGGAATCATACAAGTTTTGTCCTTTTGTGTCTGGCTTATTTCACTTAGCGTAATGCTTTCGAGGTTCATACGTGTGGTAGCATGTGTCAAAACTGAATCTTCACAGCAATCCTTGAGGGCAGCTGAGGTTCAGAGGTGTGTGATGACTTTGTCCAAGGCTACACGGTTGACAAGTGGGGGTGCGGGGGCCTGAACTCAGATCTCCTGGACTTGGGGGTGGGAGTGTTGACTACCTTTCACTTCTCCATCCTGCCTCCCACAGCAGGTGCTAGGCTTCTCGGGTCTTAGTACTCACAGCCTAACCACAGCTCAATAAATTATCCTCCCATCCTCTGTCTACCTTGCTGCTCAAAACCATCTATTTATTTCCCACAGCTGAGATCGCTCCCCACCCAGCCAGGCAGACCTGAGGTTGACTCCTGGTTCTGCAAACTCCAACCATGTAGTCTTAAGCCAATTGTGTCCCCTGTCTGAGCCTCAGTTTCCTCATCTGTAATATGGGTACAATTAATACCTACCCATGAGGAATTTTTGAGAGTTTGATGAAATACGTGAGAAATGTGGCTTGTGCACAGTAGGTGTTTAATACATGATTTCTTTTCTCACCTTCTCAATGGTTTGGTGAGTCAGCTTTTTCTGTGTACAAAATCACATGAAACTCAGTGGTTTAAACCTAAGACAACTTATTTAACTCAGGATTCTGTGGGTTGGCAATTTGAGCAGAGCTTGGCTGAAAGGTTCTTCCGCTGGTCCCGGCTGAGCTCACACACAAGAGTTGGCCATCAGCTGGTGGTAAACGGCGCAGGTCTACAATTAGGGGGTTAGGCTGGTTATTGGCTGGGGTGACAGGGCCATGAGTCTCTCATTTTCTAGCAGGCTAGCTTGGGCTTGCACTCTTGGTGGTGGAGGAGTTTCTAGCACAGCAAGAGAGGGCTGGCCCTATGTCACAGCACTTTTCAAGCTCCTACTTGTGTCACATTTGTTAAAGTCTCATTGCTCATTGAAGACTAAATTATGCCCCCAACTCCTTCTTCAGATGTCTAGATTTGAATCTTTGCGAATATGTTACCTGATAGAGCAAAAAGGACTTTGCAGATGTGATTAAGTTAAGGATCTTGAGATGGGGAGATTATTCTGAATTATTGGAGGGGAGCAATGTCATCACGAGGGTTTTTATAAGAAGGACTCACAGCAATACCACAGAAGGGAAGAAGGCGATGTGATGGTGGAAACAGAGATTAGAAGCTATGGGCTTTGAAGCTGGAGGAAGGGACAACATGCCAAGGAATGGAGGCGGCCAGTAGAAACTGAAAGAGGCAGGGACATGGATTTTCCCTTTAAGACGTCCAGAAAGAACCAGCCTTGTTGACCCCTCTACTTTTGCCCTTCAGGATAGCTTCTGACCTCTAGAGACGTCAAAGAATAAAAATGTGTTGTTTTAATGTCTCTAGGTTTGTGGTAATTTACAAACTTGCAGCAGCCATGGGAAGCTACTGCCTTGGCCAAAGGGAGTCACATGGACACACCCAGATTCAAGGCTGGGAAACAGACCCCACCTCTTGATGAGACTGCAGTGTCCTTTGGTAAAAGGTATGCATCTAGGGATAGGAAGACTTTTTCGTCATATTTTGCAGTCGACCACATCTGTGAATGTGTCACTTCATCCCAGTGATCTTAAAACAATAATAGTGATAATAATAATGTATATTGAGTGAATATTTTCTAGAAGCTAGGCAGTACCAAGCACATGGTACACCATTTTTTTTTTATTGTGGTAAACTATACCTAGCATAAAATTGATACTTTAACCATTTTTAGGTGAGCAATACAGTGGTCTTAAGTACATTCACAATGTTGTGCAACCATCACACCATTTCCAAAACTTTTCATTATCCCACACAAAAACTTTGTAAGTACTAGACATCAACTCTGCATTCTCTCTTCCTTCAGTACCTAGGAGTCTCTATTCGACTCTCTGTCTTTATGAATTTGCCTATTCTAGGTACTTTATATAAATGGAATCATACAAGTTTTGTCCTTTTGTGTCTGGCTTATTTCACTTAGCGTAATGCTTTCGAGGTTCATACGTGTGGTAGCATGTGTCAAAACTGAATCTTCACAGCAATCCTTGAGGGCAGCTGAGGTTCAGAGGTGTGTGATGACTTTGTCCAAGGCTACACGGTTGACAAGTGGGGGTGCGGGGGCCTGAACTCAGATCTCCTGGCCTTGG